>NC_092002.1:1546816-1549316 GCF_044704955.1 Pristiophorus japonicus
GCCAGGGCCATTCGGCCATGGGAAGGCATTGGAGCCAAGCTCGATCCTACAGCTCAGAGAGGAGGGTGTCCCCTCAGCCCATCTAACCTCATTGCCCACAAAGGAAGGTCGCTCCATCCCATAGGCTCCAGGAATTTGGGGTAATGCAGGAAGGGGACCATACAGAGAGGTTATCCCACTCCGCAATGCTCTCCACCCAGGAACCATTCATTAGATGATTTCCAATTTGCAGACGTTTGCCTCTTGCTTGGCATCTCCTGGCCGACTGTCATGGTTTACTTTGAAATAGTGCTCCTAATTTATCTTTTGCCTTTACACAAATGCCGACGCACCAAACACAAGTTCTCCTCTCATTCAATAAGGAATGGGAGTGAGAAACCCTTCCCATTAACCCCCATCCTGATTGGACAGGAGAGTGGCAATGAAGCATTGACCTCGGCCTTGTGAGTTCCAGTAGACAGCTGATGTGAACTCGGACCTAACCTTGTCTCCATACGTGGACACACTGCTCCATAAAGCCAGCTGATTTTACATATTACACAGGATATACGGCACAGAAACAGGCCATTGGGCCCAACCAGTCCATGCCGCCGTTTATGTTCCATTCGAACCATTTTTCCTCATCTAAATCTATCAGCATAACCCTCTATTCCCTTCCCCTTCGTGTGTTTATCCAGCCTCCCCTTAAATGCATCGATACTATTCACCTCAACCCCTCCCTGTGGTAGTGAGGAGGGGGCTCGAGTGGAGGCATGGACTGGTTGGGCCGAATGGCCTGTTTCTGTGCCGTATGTCCCGTGTAATCCTGTGTTAAAGCTAATTGATGTTGAATTAGTTCTAGTTTAATGTCGCAGGCCCCTATACACTGGCTGACCAGGGCCCTGAACACTGGCTGACCAGGGCCCTGTACACTGGCTGACCAGGGCTGTGTACACTGGCTGACCAGGGCCCTGTACACTGGCTGACCAGGGCTGTGTACACTGGCTGACCAGGGCCCTGTACACTGGCTGACCAGGGCTGTGTACATTGGCTGACCAGCGCCCTGTACACTGGCTGACCAGGGCTGTGTACACTGGCTGACCAGGGCCCTGTACACTGGCTGACCAGGGCTGTGTACACTGGCTGACCAGGGCCCTGTACATTGCCTGACCAGGGCTGTGTACACTGCCTGACCAGGGCCCTGTACACTGGCTGACCAGGACTGTATACACTTGCTGACCAGGGCCCTGTACACTGGCTGACCAGGGCTGTGTACACTGGCTGACCAGGGCTGTGTACACTGGCTGACCAGGGCCCTGTACACTGGCTGACCAGGGCTTTGTACACTGGCTGACCAGGGCCCTGTACACTGGCTGACCAGGGCTGTGTATACTGGCTGACCAGGGCTGTGTACACTGGCTGACCAGAGCTGTGTACACTGGCTGACCAGGGCCCTGTACACTGGCTGACCAGGGCTGTGTAAACTGGCTGACCAGGGATGTATACACTGGCTGACCAGAGCTGTGTACACTGGCTGACCAGGGCTATGTACACTAGCTGACCAGGGCCCTGTACACTGGCTGACCAGATCCCTGTACACTGGCTGGCCAGGGTTGTGTACACTGGCTGACCAGGGCCCTGTACACTGGCTGACCAGGGCTGTGTACACTGGCTGACCAGGGCCTGTACACTGCCTGACCAGGGCTGTGTACACTGCCTGACCAGGGCCCTGTACACTGGCTGACCAGGACTGTATACACTGGCTGACCAGGGCCCTGTACACTGGCTGACCAGGGCTGTGTACACTGGCTGATCAGGAATGTGTACACTGGCTGACCAGGGCCCTGTACACTGGCTGACCAGGGCCCTGTACACTGGCTGACCATGACTGTGTACACTGGCTGACCAGGGCTGTGTACACTGGCTGACTAGGGCCCTGTACACTGGCTGACCAGGGCTGTGTACACTGGCTGACCAGGGATGTATACACCGGCTGACCAGAGCTGTGTACACTGGCTGACCAGGGCTGTGTACACTACCTGACCAGGGCCCTGTACACTGGCTGACCAGGGCCCTGTACACTGGCTGACCAGGGCTGTGTACACTGGCTGACCAGGGCTGTGTACACTGGCTGACCAGGGCTGTGTACACTGGCTGACCAGGCCCCTGTACACTGGCTGACCAGGGCTGTGTACATTGGCTGACCAGGGCTGTGCACACTGACTGACCAGGGCTGTGTACACTAGCTGACCAGGGCCCTGTACACTGGCTGACCAGGGCCCTGTACACTGGCTGACCAGGGCTGTGTACACTGGCTGACCAGGGCTGTGTACACTGGCTGACCAGGGCTGCGTACACTGGCTGACCAGGTCTGTGTACACTGGCTGACCAGGCCCCTGTACACTGGCTGACCAGGGTCCTGTACACTGGCTGACCAGGACACTGGCTGACCAGGGCTGTGTACACTGGCTGACCAGGGCTGTGTACACTGACTGACCAGGGCTGTGTACACTGGCTGACC
>NC_092002.1:1559316-1711821 GCF_044704955.1 Pristiophorus japonicus
CCACCAGTGAGACATCAGCTCCAAGGACTCACAAAATCCAACTCGGCTGGAGCAGCGAAAGAGGAAATCTGAGCATAAACTGAACTGAGTATCCAAGGCTTTGAGGGAAGCACAGGTTGGATAACTGAGCATTGGGTCACTGGAGCACTGTGCGATAGTCCATGCTGATAATTACTGAAGAATGCATTTACATGATTCGCAAACAAGGCTATTTCTGCAACAAATTACAGACAGTACACATATTGAAAATGAATACAGATTAGTGTGATACGGCCAACCAATTAGAATCCAATTATCACCCACCGACCACTCAGAGCATTTTTCATAAGCAAACATCTTTGGCTGCAGAACATAAATGTCATCAGGACACTTTCATTCGGCCAATTAAACTAATCGGGATCAAATCACGAAGGATGACATGTGTGAAGATATATTAACATCGGATTTTGACACAGCTCAGAGTTTGTGTCAACAGACAATCTGTTGTCTACAATTCTACAATAAACCAGCGGTAAAATCCAAACAGCTTCCTCAGTCTGTCCGTGGGATGATGGATATTTATTCATTCCTGGGATGTGGGTGTCACTGGCAAGGCCGGCATTTATTGCCCATCCCTAATTTCCCCTTGAGAAAGTGGTGGTGAGCCGCCTTCTTGAACCGCTGCAGTCCGTGTGGTGAAGGTGCTCCCACAGTGCTGTTAGGGAGGGAGTTCCAGGATTGTGACCCAGCGACGATGAAGGAACGGCCGATATATTTCCAAGTCGGGATGGTGTGTGACTGGGAGGGGAACGTGGAGGTGGTGGTGTTCCCATGCGCCTGCTGCCCTTGTCCTTCTAGGGGGCAGAGGTCGCGGGTTTGGGAGGTGCTGCCGAAGAAGCCTTGGCGAGTTGCTGCAGTGCATCTTGTAGATGGTACACACTGCAGCCAGGGGGCGCCGGTGGTGGAGGGAGTGAATGTTGAAGGTGGTGGGTAGCGTGTCGATCAAGTGGCTGCTTTGTCCTGGATGGTGTCGAGCTTCTTGAGTGTTGTTGGAGCTGCACTCATCCAGGCAAGTGGGGAGTGTTCCATCACACTCCTGACTTGTGTCTTGTAGATGGTGGAAAGGCTTTGGGGAGTCAGGAGGTGAGACACTCGCCGCAGAATACCCAGCCTCTGACCCGCTCTTGGTGCCACAGTATTTATGTGGCTGGTGCGGTTAAGTTTCTGCTCAATGGTGACCCCCAGGATGTTGATGGTGGGGGATTCGGTGATGGTAATACCGTTGAATGTCAAGCCTCTAAAAGAGCAAATGTGAACCTTCCCCAAGTGAATTTATTGTCCAATTGCTCACACATGTCTGGATGATCCATGCTCAGTCTTTGCTGTGTGCTGGGTTAGCTGATCCCAGGGTTAAGGAGGAGGAAGGAAACCAGCCAGAATTGCTGCTCCTGATCAGTGATTGAAAAGTGTGCAGGGGAGGATGCAGAACGAGAGCAGGAGTGGGTGCAATTATAATGCTCTTCACACGACTCACAGATGACATATGGACACTTGAGTAAGATACCAGCAGACATCCATTGGATTGTAGCCCAACACGGATCTTGCACAAAGTGCCTGAACCCAATCCCAATCTCAGCATTTCCTACTGTACCAGAGAAAGCCTTCTGTCTCCTGTACAGGACATCCTGATGTCCCTGAGTGAGCTTTGCAAACAATGGGCAGTTTTAGCCATAGCCTAATAACCATGAGGAACCAGCTTGATCCTGTCCAGACTCAGTCAGTACAGCCCATAGGGAGAGAATGCAATGACCCCACCAGACTGAGCTGGATTCATACCCGGGATGAAAGAGGTTAAAGGCCAGTGTTGGTCCTCATCTCTGTCCCAATATAATATTCTACCTATTTTTTCAGCTAATGCCAAGCCCGTTCACACAATCCAGCCCGAGGGTTCACACTAACTCTCCCATTTTCTCTCTTTCTTCCAGAAACTTTCAAGTCATGTTGTACAACTGGATTGGACAAACTGACTTCTCATCAAGATTGTTGAACAACCACTTCTTCCATCTTCACCCAGCTCTCCCCCGCCCCCTTCCCCAAAGATTCAATTATTTCATCCCATCTCAGATTGATGTGCACTTCTCAAAGGAATTGGACCCTCCACATACACGTACCATGGGCAGAACTGTACTTAATTGGATTAGTGCTTTATACCATTGCAATGTATGCCTGTATCAGCACAGACAATGTCTAAAGCGATCCTTAACTATATTTCTTATTACGGAAAACATCTTTTACATTAAGACATTTTTGGACTGGGCAGAAATGGTAAGTGTCTTTTTTCTAAAAAAAACTAACTCACTGCGTTTTGGTTTCTCATGCAGAGTCACATTTTGTTTCCTGTTACTCTTCATTTTCAATCAGTTTTCTGAACATCACACCCAATCCTTGGACAAGAACCTGGGCAAGTCATGAGCTCCAAAGGCCTCAGCCAAGGCCTGTCTAGAGCTGGAGCCTAGGGTTAGTCTGCGAGCATAGTCCACAGCAACGTGCTCTCCAAAATTCCCTCTCCCAATTGGGAAAACATTCAGTACACTGTGGATTTGCGGAACTCGCTGTGTGATGAATGGCAGGCAATGACCCATGCTCCACCATCCTGTGTTATATCAATCGTAAGGGCCTCGAAGATTCTCTCTTCACATCTTCTTTCATTATCCTCCCTATGCCACCATCAGTCTTCAATGCTGTGACTGGATGAGTGCAAGGTAGATGCCTCTATTACTGTTGATACACTCACAGGAGAGAAGGGAACATTTTATTTACCGGTTTCAACAGTAAATCCAATCCAGAAATCGGACACAACTTATAGGCCCAAAGGCATTAGTCAGCTGAGAAGACCAAGACTGACCAAGAAAACAGCAGCCAAACCCCAAATGGTGACCTGAGCAATGTTAGTAAGAGAGCAGCTCATTAAATGTGATTGAGTCCCCCTTGTAGAGGGAGCTTTACCTCTACAAAGGGGCTCTAACCCCGTGGTGTACCTGCCCTGGGAGTGTTTGATGCGACAGTGTAGAGGGAGCTTTATTCTGTATCTAACCTGTGCTGTACCTGCCCTGGGAGTGTTTGATGGGACAGTGTCGAGGGAGTTTTACTCTGTATCTAACCTCCTGTACCTGCCTTGGGAATGTTTGATGGGACAGTGTAGAGGGAGCTTTACTCTGTATCTAACCCCCTGTACCTGCCCTGGGAGTGTTTGATGGAACAATGTAGAGGGAGTTTTACTCTGTATCTAACCCCGTGCTGTGCCTGCCCCGGGAGTGTTTGATGGGACAGTGTAGAGGGAGCTTTACTCTGTATCTAACCCTGTACTGTACCTGCCCTGGGAGTGTTTGATGGAACAATGTAGAGGGAGTTTTACTCTGTATCTAACCCGTGCTGTACCTGACCTGCGAGTGTTTGATGGACAGTGTAGAGGGAGCTTTACTCTGTATCTAACCTGTGCTGTACCTGCCCTGCGAGTGTTTGATGGAAAGTGTAGAGGGAGCTTTATTCTGTATCTAACCCTGTGCTGTACCTGCCCTGGGAGTGTTTGATGGGACAGTGTCGTGGGAGCTTTACTCTGTATCTAACCCCCTGTACCTGCCCTGGGAGTGTTTGATGGGACAGTGTAGAGGGAGTTTTAATCTGTATCTAACCCCATGCTGTACCTGCCCTGGGAGTGTTTGATGGGACAGTGTAGAGGGAGCTTTACTCTGTATCTAACCCCCTGTACCTGCCTTGGGAATGTTTGATGGGACAGTGTAGAGGGAGTTTTAATCTGTATCTAACCCATGCTGTACCTGCCCTGGGAGTGTTTGATGGGACAGTGTAGAGGGAGCTTTACTCTTCTAACCCCATGCTGTACCTGCCCTGGGAATGTTTGATGGGACAGTGTAGTGGAAGCTTTACTCTGTATCTTACCCGTGCTGTAGTGTCCTGGGAGTGTTTGATGGGACAGTGTAGAGGGAGCTTTACTCTGTATCTAACCCGTGCTGTACTGTCCTGGGAGTGTTTGATGGGACAGTGTAGAGGGAGCTTTACTCTGTATCTAACCCCGTGCTGTACTGCCCTGGGAGTGTTTGATGGGACAGTGTAGAGGGAGCTTTACTCTGTATGTAACCCCGTGCTGTACCTGCCCTGGGAGTGTTTGATGGGACAGTGTGGAGGGAGCTTTACTCTGTATCTAACCCTGTGCTGTACTGCCCTGGGAGTGTTTGATGGGACAATGTAGAGGGAGCTTTACTCTGTATCTAACCCCGTGCTGTACTGCCCTGGGAGAGTTTGATGGGACAGTGTAGAGGGAGCTTTACCCTGTATCTAACCCCGTGCTGTACCTGCCCTGGGAGTGTTTGATGGGACAGTGTAGAGGGAGCTTTACTCTGTATCTAACCCCCTGTACCTGCCCTGGGAGTGTTTGATGGGACAGTGTAGAGGGAGCTTTACCCTGTATCTAACCCCGTGCTGTCCCTACCCTGGGAGTGTTTGATAGACAGTGTAGAGGGAGCTTTACTCTGTATCTAACCCCCTGTACCTGCCCTGGGAGTGTTTGATGGGACAGTGTAGAGGGAGCTTTACTCTGTATCTAACCCCCTGTACCTGCCCTGGGAGTGTTTGATGGGACAGTGTCGAGGGAGCTTTACTCTGTATCTAACCCCCTGTACCTGCCCTGGGAATGTTTGATGGGACAGTGTAGAGGGAGCTTTACTCTGTATCTAACCCGTGCTGTACTGCCCTAGGAGATCTTCATGCTGTCCTTCCAGTACTGATATCCCTAACCTTGCTGTAGGCACAGTTCACGTAACAAAAAATGAATAAATTAGTCGACGACTAGCTTGCAGGCTTGATTTTTGAGGAACGTAATAACAAACAGTGATAAAAAGTTATGGCGGACTTTTACTAATCCAAAGCTTAACCTGGTTCAGTCGTTACTCAACACAACATGCATTTATTGTCTAAGTGGGAGACAGCACACAGTGTGAGCACTGGGTCAATAGCAAATGGTTTACGATGGCCATTTTCAGTTTCATTGCTGTAAAGTGTGCTGAGTGAAAATCGAAGATGGAGTTTGGCGGATTTGAATTACTGCTGCAGCTGGGAGCGTGGCCTGTGTGAGAGCCTCTCATAACTCATTTACATCTCTGAGTTATTGGGCATCATAGCCTTACTAACTCATTGTCAGCCGCCTGTCATCTTCAGGGTAAAGAACTGTGCTGGACTCAAGTGTAACTGGGAGTTGTCTTTGCCGGGTATAAATCCAGCTTTCTTCACACAAAACCACCGGAATTCGTCGTGGCAATAAGCGGGAGACACTGGGAGTGTTGGAGGAATCGTGTGTCTGGGAGAACACAGCGAGCTTTGGATGGGCGGAGGGCTGAATGAATTTGTCGAGAATGTTCGATTCATCGAACTGACATCTCACAATCAGTCGCACATGACACAAACTGAGAAAGAGGAATGGGGGGAAAGGCTGAAAAGATGCTTTGAAGAGAGTTGCTTGTAAATGAAGGTTGGAGTGGCCTCAAACATGGTGTAATCAGAGGGGGGGAGTGAGGGACTGCACTCCATAGACACTCAACTTGGGTTTCCTTTGACAGATGGCGCAGATTGTGAAGCAGTGTCTACTCTTGGTTCAACCCCTGCCCGCCCCAACCCCTGCTGTGACAGTCCAGCTTGCCATTCCCCACACCTCCATCCCATGCGCTCTCCCAGCGATCTTTGTGCTGTAGAGGCTATTGCCGACTGTGCGTGACTTTAGACCTGTCCAAACTCACTCATACAAGGCGCAATGGAGAAAGCAGCTTCCTTGGCCCATCAGTGTGGGCTGGCTATGAACCTAGGTCCCAAGGGTGAAAAGCCAGAGTCTTCTACCGACCAGATTGACATTTTAAAAGAAACTGGTCTGGCGCTAACTGCCAGAAGAGGTTCTTCAGACAAGTGTTTGTACACCTTCTGAACAAGGTTTACAAGCAGCACTTCGCAGTACCAGAGAGATTGAAAATAGTTGCGACAGGATAGTTTGTCGATTGAACTATTTCTACCCAGCTCCTCCACGTTTCTGTCAGTTTACATTGTCTTCAGTGGAGCTTTAGGTGAGGATGCATCAGCGTTCATGTGTCGTTTTATACATAAAATCTTCTACGCTTTTTCTACAAATGCGTTTGGGCATCTCTCCGAGGCGGATTGAGCGTGAGGTTGAGCAAGCTTGGTGCAATGTTCCCAACTCGGCTGTGGGCTGTAGAGCAAAGAGTTCAGGCACACTGGCAGAAAATACACCGACCCATCTTCTCACCCAGCTGGAGACATTCGAGGTTACATAGTTGTCCTGCACTGCCGAGGTAGAGAGGTGAAGAGGTTTAGGGAGGGAGTTCCAGAGCTTGGGGCCCAGGCAACAGAAGGCACGGCCACCGATGGTGGAGCGATTATAATCAGGGATGTTCAGGAGGGCAGAATTAGAGGAGCGCAAAGATCTCGGGGGGGGTTGTGGGGCTGGAGGAGATTACAGAGATAGGGAGGGACGAAGGCCATGGAGAGATTTGAAAACAAGAAAGATAATTTTGAAATTGAGGCGTTGCTTAACCGGGAGCCAGTGTAGGTCAGCGAGCACAGGGGGTTATGGGTGAGTGAGACTCGGTGCGAGTTAGGACACGGGGCAGCGAGCACCGGGGGTGATGGGTGAGCGGGACTGGGTGTGAGTTAGGACACGGGGCAGCGAGCACAGGGGGTGATGGGTGAGCGGGACTTGGTGCGAGTTAGGACACGGGGCAGTGAGCACAGGGGGTGATAGGTGAGTGGGACTTGATGCGAGTTAGGACATGGGTCAGCGAGCACAGGGGGTAATGGGTGAGCGGGACTGGGTGCGAGTTAGGACATGGGCAGCGAGCACAGGGGGTAATGGGTGAGCGGGACTGGGTGCGAGTTAGGACATGGGCAGCGAGCACAGGGGGTAATGGGTGAGCGGGACTGGGTGCGAGTTAGGACATGGGCAGCGAGCACAGGGGGTAATGGGTGAGCGGGACTGGGTGCGAGTTAGGACATGGGCAGCGAGCACAGGGATGATGGGTTGGCAGGACTCGGTGAATAAATGGCTCAAGTTAGTAATCAGTCCTCACTGCCAGAATGTGTTAGGAGGCTTGTGCTTCCTGTGGTATGGAACTATGACCATGATGTACTGGAGGAGGTGTAACAGGGTGTTCCATGTGGGCTTGGTGCCCCCTGGGTTAGGGAAGTGGTCAGTCCAGGTTCCGTCGCCGGAGAGCTACATGGTGAGAGTTGCTGGTGCAGGGACAGGATTGTGTTCAATCTGATGGCCCCCACAATCAGCGCCATGGTCAAGGAATGGTTACTGCGCAAAGTGCCAGAGGGTGGCCACCAAGCGAGGAATGGTACCCCAGGGAGGTGCTCGATGGTTTCAGGAGAGGTGACAGGAGATAAACGACAGTTCACTTTCTCTAATGGTAATTGGAACGCTGCACACACGAGCTGGTTAGTGAAAAGGCCAATCAATTGACATCAATAATAAAAAGGGGGTGCACCACTGACTCGGCCATTGTTACATAACATCGTCTGTAGTACGTTGGCAGATAGGAACAAAGCAAGACAGTGAAGTCATCATCATGGATGAAGTGGTTAGTACTGAGATTGTTTATTCCAGGGTCTATGCACCTGGGATGACACTCGGAGCAGTTGTCTGTGTACAACAGTCACTCTTTACTTACTGCCAAGGACAATTTTCTATTGTCATGCCACAATTGTCCATTTTTATTAGAGATCCCATATCTTTTATTGCAGCAGCAAAAAATGATAAAGGAAAGCTGATAATCTTCAAAGAAAAGTAGGATTAGATTTATAGAGCAGCTATCACAAATATCAGGAACGTGTTAAAGTGCTTCACTTTGGCCAACAGCCAGTCCACACACAGTAAAACCCAGGAGCAATGACATGGATGCTGGTGGTTGAGGGCCGGATGTTGTCCAGGACACAGGGAAGACTCCCGATCTCTGATCTGCAGGACACTCTCTCCAACTGTGCAGGTCTTGGTGCCTCGATTGTGGGAGAGTGTAACCGTGGGAGAGTTCGACTGTACTAGGACAATGAGAGAGACAGAAATATTTTGGTAGTGTTTGGAAGATTGGAGCAGCGCAGTATGACACACGCGGCAGGCGTTTCTGAGTGTTGATCTTGTGATCAATCCTCATCAGTTATTAACACAAGGAGCCCGTTGCAGGTGGAAGACGTGTGTTGTTGAGATCCCACTGCCTTCACCAGGAAGGAATATTGAATCCATTCACCACTCAGCACAATGTGTCCTGGCCGTTTAGTCCTGAGCCTGATCACTGAGCCTATCTTTTCTTTCTCTAGGTGTATGAGGACACCAATCGGAGAGTTGCCAATGACAAGAGACAATACGTTTCCCCCCCAAAGACCCCTTTGCCGACCCTCTGGTCTGTTCTCTTTCTGCCTTGTCCCCATCCTCACACTGCCACAGGACGGGACCTTGATGCAATATTAATGAATCGGTGTCGATGGAACCAGTCACCCTCCGCAATCCTTATTTCCTTATGTTCCTTTCCTCTTTTTTTTTAAAGAACAGAAGATTTTTTGTATTCGAAATAAGGGTGTTTTAAATCTTATAGTTTTGTACAATGTAATTTTTTAAAATGTGTACTTTTAGTAAAGACACTTGATGCACACTTTTCTGGAGTTTTATTTTATTCAAATAATCGACTTGCTTAGCTGTTTAAAGTGCTTTCAACATCTGCCAAACTCCAGATGTGATGCATCAAACATATTGAGGAAAAAATGAAAGACATTCATTTTGTGCTGGTTTCTTGTGACCTGGAGCTGGAAATTTACACGCCGAGTTCCATGCCAACAGATGCTCCAATTAACACCAGCGCTATTTAAACTACTTCCCATCGGGAGTATTGTGCATGTCTTAAAGGGACAGGCCCGCTTAATGCACCAACATGCCCAGACCCAGGCTGGCCATGGGCAGCATCACAGGACTCTGGGCTACAGGTGATAATGTCCCACCTCAACGTGTGATTAGAAAAAGGACATTTCATGTTGATCTATTCTGACCTGCAGCTGGTAACCTGCACCAATCTGCAAACTGCCCTCCATTCCGGTTTCCGAGCCCGATCCTGCTGCGATGGAGGTGGCCGGAGCCAAAGATTGAGGTTCGGGGAGTTCGGGGGATTGGGGTGTTGGGGTGTTGGGGTTCCGGGTGTCGGGGTTTAGAGATTGGGGTTTGGGGAGTTCTGGGGGTTCGGGGGCTGGGGTGTTGGGGTTCTGGGGTTGGGGTTCAGGGGTTGGGGGGGTTGTGGTGTTAGGGTTTCAGGTGTTGGGGCTTGGGGGGTTCTAGGAGTTTAGGGGGGTTGTGGTGTTAGGGTTTCAGGTGTTGGGGCTTGGGGGGTTCTAGGGGTTTGGGGGGTTAGTGTTCTGGGTGTTGGGGTTCAGGGGTTGGGGTTTGGGGTTTGGGGGGTTGGGGTGTTGAGGTTCCAAGGGTTGGGGTTTGGGGGGTTGGGGGGTTGGGAGTGTTGGGGTTCTGGGGGGTTGGGGTTCTAGGGTCGGGGTTCAGGGATTGGGGTATTCAGGGGTTGGGGTGTTGGGGTTCCGGGGGTTGGGGGGTTGGGGGGTTGGGAGCATTGGGGTTCTGGGGGTTGGGGTTCTAGGAGTTTTAGGGGTTTGGGGGTTGGGGGTTCTAGGTGTTGGGGTTCAGGGGTTGGGGTTCGGGGGTTGGGGGGTCAGGGTCGAGGTGTTGGGGTTGGGATTTGGTGGGCTGGGGTTGGATGCTGTGCCCCTCAATGGTTGAAATAACTGGACAATCGTGAGCAGGGAAGGGGATCACGGAACCCCTTAAATTTATTGCCAACAAGTTGGTATCTCGATTCAGTCTCGATTCAGATCACGGGGATGTGAGCACGGGGAACAAAGCTGGCCAAACGCCGGCAGTAATTGGCAATCGCCTTCAGGCCCCGAGACGGCTCGGATAGGAATTGGAAAACACGTTATGTTTGGAGCAATGGCGGGAGGGATTCTTCACTGAGCAGGAGGGGGTGGGGCGGGTGTGTGGGGCAGAGTTTACCGAGTGTTGTTCTGTATCTAATCACATTCTCGGGTCCTGAATTTCCAGATAATTTCTTATTGCCCGTCAATCAAATGAAGAGTCAAAAATAAATAGTGATGTTCAAGACCCTTGCATTTTATTAACTTCTGAGAATCGTGAGTATTAAAAACTGAACCAAGATTGTGGGGTGTGCGAGTGAATGAGCAAGTCTTCCACAGGACGGTGTGAGAGTAGCAGCAGGGAAAATCTGCAGTGGTCGATAGACCAGGTATCTGGGACATCTCAAGTCCCTCGGTCAGGACTTTCACCACATACTATCCAACTCTTCAGTTTACTGATGTTGGAGATAGCCTTGCTCACATCCCCTGCTCAGCAGGCAATGGGAGTGTTGGACCATAACACGGGCTACCTGAGGGGGGACCGATCCCATTCCTCAGCTGTAGTATAGCTCACCCTGATGGGCATAAAAGTCCCACAAATGCAGTAAAGGAATAGATTCCCGTCATCCAATCACTGAGGACTGATAGGCTACAATGACTTCCTCCTTCAGCTCCTGTGCCCAAGGTGGCCTTGCTGATCGGGGCCTTGTCAACAATACATCACACAGGATTACACAGGATTACCTAAATGCATCGATACTATTTGCCTCAACCTCTCCCTGTGGCAGCGAGTTCCACATTTTCATCGCTCTCTGGGTAAAGAAGTTTCTCCTGAATTCCCCGTTGGATTTCTGGGTGACGATCTTATATTGATGGCCTCTAGTTATGCTCTTTCCCCACAAGTGGGAACATTCTCTCTGTATCCACTCGATCAAAACCTTTCATCATTTTAAAGATCTCTATTAGGTCACTCCTCAGCTGTCATGTATCTTACATTATTATATATAACTGTATCCTAACATGCTATACATGACTGTAATAAGATATGACCTGTAACCACCAGCATACCTTACCACCAGGGGTGCACTTGCAAGAGACAGGTATATAAGGACAGGTCTCAGGCAAATGCAGCATTCCAGAGCTGTGAAATAAAGGTGCAGGTCCAGAGTGACCTTGACTTCACTACATGCCTCGTGTGAATCTGTACTGAGGGGACAGGACTTTACAGTGGCGACGGGTTACGGGATTACAGAATCCACAGAATGGCGAACAACAGATCAGATGAAAAGTACAATGCGGGAGACAATTGGGAGGACTTTATAGAAAGGCTCCAGCAAAGCTTTGTAACCAAAGACTGGTTAGGCGACGATAAGGCAGACAAGAGAAGACCCCATCTCTTGACCAGCTGTGGCTCGAAAACATACGCTTTAATGAAGGATCTGTTGGCACCCGAGAAACCAGCAAGCAAGTCGTTTGAAGAATTGAGCACACTGGTAAGAGACCACCTGAAGCCAGCGAGCAGCCTACACATGGCCAGACACAGGTTCTACAACTACAGATGCTGTGTGGGCCAGAGCATACTCGACTTCGTGGCGGAACTTCAGAGGTTGGCTAGTTTATGTGAGTTCTCCGATGAACTGAGGAGAGAAATGCTGAGAGACTTTTTCATTGAAGGAATAGGCCACGCAGGCATATTCCGAAAGCTCATAGAGACCAAGAACCTGACCTTAGAGGCAGCAGCACTGGTTGCACAGACATTCTTGGGAGGGGAAGAAGAAACGAGGTTGATTTACAATGCAGGTACGACAACTAACGAAATATCGGAAGAAGAAGTTCACAGCACTAAACAAGCTGCTACCCCCACACACAGACAAAACCGGGAGAACAGGCTCTCGACAGCAGGCAGAAGCCATCAAGGGCCACAGGAACGGCCGTTCACACCTCATCAACCCACAATGCGAGCAATCAACTACAAACTGAGAGAAGCTCAAGAGAGATCAGCCAAACGTAGCTCATTCTTTGGGAACTCTTTGAACAATGGAACAGGTCTGTGCTGGAGGTGTGGGGGTGGGCACTCGTCGAGGGGATGTCGATTTCAGCAGGCTGTTTGCAGAAATTGTGAATATACAGGACATTTGGCCCGCATGTGCAAAAAAACAGCAGCACGGCTGGTATACGAACCGGATGGGTCGGAAAGCGGACCAGAAGATGGTGGGGACAGTACCCGGGACACCGGTGTACAGCGGGTCAACACGATCAATGGCCGCTGCTCCTACAACAGGACGCCTCCTATAATGATGAGGGTCCTACTCAACGGGATATCTGTCAACATGGAGCTGGATACGGGAGCGAGTCAATCTCTCATGGGCGCTCAACAATTTGAACAACTGTGGCCGCATAAAAGAGACAGACCAAAACTCACAAGGGTCGACACCACACTAAGGACCTATACCAAAGAAATCGTACCAGTCCTCGGCAGCGCCATGCGCTCTGTCACACACAAAGGGACAGTGAACCGACTTCCCCTGTGGATTGTCCCCGGAGACCCCCCAGCACTGCTGGAGAGAAGCTGGCTGGCAAAACTGGAAATGGGATGATGCCCATGCCATGTCATTAGAGGAACGGACTTCCTGCTCAACAGTTATAAAGCGATTTGAACATCTCTTTCAGCCAGGTGTGGGCACTTTCAAAGGGGCCAAAGTCAAAATCTACATCACACAGGATGCTAGACCGGTCCATCACAAGGCCAGAGCTGTACCCTATGTGATGAGGGAAAAGATTGAACACAAACTAGACAGGCTTCTGCAGGAAGGCATTATATCACCTGTGGAATTTAGCGACTGGGCAGGTCCCATCGTCCCAGTCATGAAGCCTGATGGATCCGTACGAATCTGTGGGGACTACAAATCTACCATAAACAGAGTCTCCCGACAGGATCAGTACCTGTTGCCCAGAGCGGAGGACTTATTTGCCACATTGGCTGGAGGTAAACATTTCTCAAAATTAGACCTCACATCTGTGTATATGACGCAAGAATTGACCGAGGAATCCAAGCTACTCACCACCATCAACACACATCGAGGCCTTTTCATGTACAATCGATGCCCATTCGGCATCAGGTCGGCAGCTGCCATATTCCAGCGCAACATGGAGAGTCTGCTCAAGTCCATCCCGGGGACGGTTGTATTTCAAGACGACATACTTATCACAGGCAGGGACACCGACTCCCATCTCCGTAATTTGGAGGAAGTACTAAAGTGGTTGGATCGGGTAGGTCTACGAGTCAAGAAATCCAAGTGCCTGTTTCTCGCACCCGAGGTTGAATTTTTGGGCAGAAGGATTGCCGCTGATGGAATCTGCCCAACAGAGTCCAAAACAGAAGCAATTCGCCTGGCACCCAGGCCCCGGAATGTCTCAGAACTGCGCGCCTTTCTCGGGCTACTCAATTACTTTGGGAACTTTATGCAGAGCTTAAGCACGCTGCTGGAGCCTCTCCACGTGCTACTCAGGAAGAGGTGCGATTGGTTTTGGGGGGAAGCCCAGGAACACGCCTTCAATAAGGCACGCAACCTTCTGTGTTCCAACAGTGTTTTAACTTTCTTTGACCCAGGTAAAAAGCTAGTTCTCACACGCGATGCATCAGCGTATGGGGTCGGGTGCGTTTTGCAACATGTCAATAGTGCGGACAAATTACAACCCATAGCTTATTCCTCCAGGTCACTTTCGCCGGCGGAGCGCGGGTACGGAATGGTAGAGAAGGAGGCGCTCGCGTGCGTGTACGGTGTCAAAAAGATGCATCAATAGCTTTTCGGGGCCAAGTTCGCGTTAGAAACCGACCACAAGTCCCTCACGTCCCTCCTATCCGAGAGCAAGGCAATAAACGCCAACGCCTCGGCGCGAATTCAACGGTGGGCACTCATGCTGGTGTCCTACGACTACACAATAAGGCACAGACCAGGCACAGACAACTGTGCCGACGCGCTCAGCAGGCTACCCCTGGCGACCACGGAAGGGTCTGATGAACAGGACTGTGAGATAGTCATGGCAATCAATGCCTTTGAGTCCACAGGTTCACCCATGACGGCTCACCAAATCAGAGCCTGGACGGCCAGCGCCCCCACGTTATCCTTAGTAAAAAGATGTGTCCTAACCGGTGACTGGGCAGAGGCTCGCGATGCCTGCCCCGAGGAATTAAAACCCTTTCACAGGCGCATGCATGAGCTATCACGACAAGCGCACTGCCTGATGTGGGGCAGCTGAGTAGTCATGCCTCTGCGAGGCAGAGAGGCATTTGTCCGGGAGCTCCACCGCGAGCACCCAGGGATCGTTCTCATGAAGGCCATAGCCAGATCCCACGTCTGGTGGCCTGGTATTGACGCGGACTTGGAGCTCTGCGTCCGAAGGTGCACCATTTGTGCCCAATTCAGCAATGCCCCCAGGGAGGCTCCACTGAGCCCCTGGCCCTGGCCTACCAAACCGTGGTTGCGGGTGCACGTAGACTATGTGGGCCCATTCATGGGCAAAATGTTCCTTGTAGTTGTAGATGCATTTTCAAAGTGGATCGAATACACCATTTTAAACTCGAGCACAACCTCCACTGTGGAGAGCCTCGCAACCATGTTTGCAACGCACGGAATCTCTGACGCATTGGTCAGTGACAATGGTCCGTGCTTCACCAGTGCAGAATTCCAAGACTTTATAATTGACCACGGCATAAATCACGTCAAGACGGCACCGTTCAAGCTGGCCTTCAATGGCCAGGCGGAGAGAGCAGTGCAAATCATTAAACAAGGCATGCTTAAAATCCAAGGTCCCATGCTGCAGGGTCGCCTGTCGCGGTTGCTGCTGGCATACAGATCTCGTCCGCACTCACTGACTGGGATCCCCCCCGCGCAACTGTTAATGAAAAGGACTTTAAAAACAAGGCTCTCATTAATCCTCCCAGACATGCACGAAATCATTGAGGCAACGCGCCGTAAGCTGACTGAGTACCATGACAGAAATTCGAGGGGGAGATGGAATGAGATAGGGGACAAAGTGTTTGTACTAAACTATGGCAGGGGTCCCAAATGGCTTGCAGGGACAGTAACGGGCAAGGAAGGAAACAGGCTACTGGTAGTACAAATGGACAATGGCAAAACCCGCCGGAGGCATGTAGACCAAGTCAAAAGCAGATTTACCAACAACACTGCGGAACCAGAGGCAGACTACAATGTGGAACTCGCACCACACCTGGTGGACAGACAGAGGGAACAACCTGAGGAAAGGGCAATCCCAACAGACAGCCCAGGCGAGTCAACAACAATCACACCAATCGAAACAGACAGCCCAGGTGAGATACCAGCAACCACACCCAAAGAAAAACAGACACCAAGGCAAACAACTGAACTACAACTCAGATGCTCCACACGAGAGCGTAGACCACCTGAGAGAGTGAACCTATAAAGACAATAAGACCTTGGGGGAGGGTGATGTCATGTATCTTACATTATTATATATAACTGTATCCTAACATGCTATACATGACTGTAATAAGATATGACCTGTAACCACCAGCATACCTTACCACCAGGGGTGCACTTGCAAAGAGACAGGTATATAAGGACAGGTCTCAGACAAGTGCAGCATTCCAGAGCTGTGAAATAAAGGTGCAGGTCCAGAGTGACCTTGACTTCACTACATGCCTCGTGTGAGTCTGTACTGAGGGGACAGGACTTTACATCAGCCTTCTTTATTCAAGAGAAAAGAGACCCAGACTGTTCATCCTTTCCTGATATGTGTATACCCTCGCGTATTCTCAAAGCTGTCGAACTGAGGCCTCTGAGTTAAAGTTAAGCGGCCTTGCTGAACACTCAGGTTCTCTGTCAGGTCAGAAAGCAGTTGCTATGGAAACGGCTCGGCTAGCAGGAACGGAGAGAATGCGCAGCCCGCTGAGTGACATCCGCTGGAAGTATAACTCCACAAGTAGGTACTGAGCACCGTCCCACATGGTCACTGCCCACCTCAATTGCACTTACAGAAAAACATAGAAACATAGAAACATAGAAAATAGGTGCAGGAGTAGGCCATTCGGCCCTTTGAGCCTGCACCATCATTCAATAAGATCATGGCTGATCATTCCTCAGTATCCCTTTCCTGCTTTCTCTCCATACCCCTTGATCCCTTTAGCCATAAGGGCCATATCTAACTCCCTCTTGAATATATCCAATGAACTGGCATCAACAACTCTCTGCGGCAGGGAATTGCACAGGTTAACAACTCTCTGAGTGAAGAAGTTTCTCCTCATCTCAGTCCTAAATGGCCTACCCCTTATCCTAAGACTATGTCCCCTGGTTCAGGACTTCCCCAACATCGGGAACATTCTTCCCATATCTAACCTGTCCAGTCCCGTCAGAATTTTATATGTTTCTATGAGATCCCCGCTCATCATTCTAAACTCCAGTGAATAAAGGCCCAGTCGATCCAGTCTTTCCTCATATGACAGTCCAGCCATCCCTGGAATCAGTCTGGTGAACCTTCGCTGCACTCCCTCAACAGCAAGAACGTCTTTCCTCAGATTAGGAGACCAAAACTGAACACAATATTCAAGGTGAGGCCTCACGAAGGCCCTGTACAACTGCAGTAAGACCTCCCTGCTCCTGTACTCAAATCCTCTCGCTATGAAGGCCAACATACCATTTACCTTCTTCACCGCCTGCTGTACCTGCATGCCAACTTTCAATGACTGATGAAGCATGACACCCAGGTCTCGTTGCATCTTCCCTTTTCCTAATCTGCTGCCATTCAGATAATATTCTGCTTTTGTGTTTTTGCCCCCAAAATGGAAAACCTCACATTTATCCACATTATACTTCATCTGCCATGCATTTGCCCACTCACCTAACCTGTCCAAGTCACCCTGCAGCCTCTTAGCGTCCTCCTCACAGCTCACACCGCCACCCAGTTTAGTGTCATCTGAAAACTTGGAGATATTACACTCAGTTCCTTCATCTAAATCATTAATGTATATTGTAAAGAGCTGGGGTCCCAGCACTGAGCCCTGCGGCACTCCACTAGTCACTGCCTGCCATTCTGAAAAGGACCCATTTATTCCTACTCTTTGCTTCCTGTCTGCCAACCAGTTCTCTATCCACATCAATACCTTACCCCCAATAGCATGTGCTTTAATTTTGCACACTAATCTCTTGTGTGGGACCTTGTCAAAAGCTTTTTGAAAGTTCAAATGCACCACATCCACTGGTTCTCCCTTTTTCACTCTACTAGTTACATTCTCAAAAAATTCTAGATTTGTCAAGCATGATTTCCCTTTCATAAATCCATGCTGACTTGGACCGATCCTGCCACAGCTTTCCAACTGCAATCCAGAGCCTATAGAATGTTGGAAAATGACCAACAATGCAGCCACTATTTCTAGGGCCACTTCTTCAAGTACTCTGGGATGCAGACTATCAGGCTCTGGGCATTTATCGGCCTTCAATCCCATTAATTTCCCTAACACAATTTCCTGACTAATAAGGATTTCCATCAGTTCCTCCTTCTCGCTAGAAACATAGAAACATAGAAACATAGAAAATAGGTGCAGGAGCAGGCCATTCGGCCCTTCGAGCCTGCACCGCCATTCAATGAGTTCATGGCTGAACATGCAACTTCACTACCCCAATTCCTGCTTTCTCGCCATACCCCTTGATCTCCCTAGTAGTAAGGACTACATCTAACTCCTTTTTGAATATATTTAGTGAATTGGCCTCAACAACTTTCTGTGGTAGAGAATTCCACAGGTTCACCACCCTCTAGGTGAAGAAGTTTCTCCTCATCTCAGTCCTAAATGGCTTACACCTTATCCTTAGACTGTGATCCCTGGTTCTGGACTTCCCCAACATTGGGAACATTCTTCCTGCATCTAACCTTTCTAAACCCATCAGAATTTTAAACGTTACTAGTATTGTCCCTTAATATTTTCGGGAGGTTATTCGTGTCTTCCTTAGTGAAGGCAGAACCAAAGTATTTGTTCAATTGGTCTGCCATTTCCTTGTTCCCCATTATGAATTCACCTGATTCTGACTGCAAGGGACCTACATTAGTCTTCACTAATCTTTTTCTCTTCACATATCTGTAGAAGCTTTTGCAGTCAGTTTTTATGTTCCCTGCAAGCTTACTCTCATTCTCTATTTTTCCCCTCCTAATTAAACCCTTTGTCCTCCTCTGCTGGATTCTAAATTTCTCCCAGCCCTTAGGTTTGCTGCTTTTTCTGGCCAATTTATATGCCTCCTTCCTTGGATTTAACACTATCCCTAATTTCCCTTGTTAGCCACGGTTGAGCCATCTTTCCCATTTTATTTTTACGCCAGACAGGGATGTACAATTGTTGTAGTTCATCCATGTGATCTTTAAATGTCTGCCACTGCCTATCCACCGTCAGGCCTTTAAGTATCATTTGCCAGTCTATCCTAGCCAATTCACATCTCATACCATCGAAGTCACCTTTCTTTAATTTCAGGACCCTAGTCTCTGAATTAACTGTGTCACTCTCCATCTTAATGAAGAAGTCTACCATATTATGGTCACTCTTCCCCAAGGGGCCTTGCATGACCAGATTACTAATTAATCCCCTCTCATTACACAAGACCCAGTCTAGGATGGCCAGTTCTCTAGTTGTTTCCTCGACATATTGGTCCAGAAAACCATCCCTTATACACTCCAGGAAATCCTCCTCCATAGTATTGCTAACAGTTCGGTTAGCCCAATCTGTATGTAGATTAAAGTCACCCATGATAACTGTTGTACCCTTGTTACACATGTCCCAAATTTCCTGTTTGATGCCATCCCCAACCTCCCTTCTGTTTGGTGGTCTGTATTCAAATCCCACTAACTTTTTCTGCCCTTTGGTGTTTCACAGCTCTATCCATATTGATTCCACATCATCCAAGCTAATATCCTTCCTTACTATTGCGTTAATCTCCTCTTTAACCAGTAACGCTACCCCCACCTCCTTTTCTTTCCTGTCTATCCTTCCTGAATGTTGAATACCTCTCGATGTTGAGTTCGCAGCCTTGGTTACCCTGGAGCCATGTCTCCGTAATCCCAATTACATCATATCCGTTAACAACTATCTGTGCAGTTAATTTATTCCGAATACTCCTCGCATTGAGGCACAGAGCCTTCAGGCTTGTTTTTTTGTCCCTTTAGAATTTTGCTGTAATGTGGCCCTTTTTGATTTTTGCCCTTGATTTCTCTGCCCACCACTCTTACTTTTCTCCTTCCTACCTTTTGCTTCTGCCTCCATTTTATTTCCCTCTGTTTCCCTGCACAGGTTCCCATCCCCCTGCCATATTAGTTTAACCCCTCCCCAACAGCACTAGCAAACACTCCCCCTAGGCCATCAGTTCCGGTCCTGCCCAGGTGCAGACCGTCCAGTTTGTACTGGTTCCACCTCCCCCAGAACCGGTTCCAATGCCCCAGGAATTTGAATCCCTCCCTGCTGCACCACTGCTCAAGCCACATATTCATCTGAGCCATCGTGCAATTCCTACTCTGACTAGCACGTGGCACTGGTAACAATCCTAAGATTACCACCTTTGAGGTCCTACTTTTTAATTTAACTCCTAGCTTGCTAAATTCAGTTTAAGACCTCATCCCGTTTTTTTCCTATATCGTTGGTACCTATATGCACCACGACAACTGGCTGTTCACCCTCCTGTTTCAGAATGCCCTGCAGCAGTTCTGAGACATCCTTGACCCTTGCACCAGGGAGGCAACATAGCATCCTGGAGTCTCAATTGCGGCCTCAGAAACGCCTATCTATTCCCCTTACAATAGAATCCCCTATCACTATAGCTCTCCCACTCTTATTCCAGCCCTCCTGTGCAGCAGAGCCACCCCTGGTGCCATGAACTGGGCTGCTGGTGCCTTACCCTGATGAGCCATCTCCCCCAACAGTACCCAAAGTGGTATATCTGTTTTGGAGGGAGATGACCGCAGGGGACCCCTGCACTACCTTCCTTCCACTGCTCTGCCTGATGGTCACCCATTCCCTATCTGGCTGTGTATCCTTTACCTACGGTGTGACCAACTCACTAAACATGCTATTCATGGCATGTTCAACATCGCGGATGCTCCAGAGTGAATACGTGCGCAGCTCCAGTGCCGCAATGCGGCCTATCAGGAGCTGCAGCTGGACGCACTTCCTGCACATGTAGTAGTCAGTGACACTAGCGTCACAGGATACCTTCCTCATTAACTCGAGCAAGTCTATTGCCTGAACGTGTGTGACAGGGAGAGTGGGATTAACCATTCTGACCTGCTGCTACAAATCTGACCACTTCTCATCGGTACTCCCTACATTCATTTGTTTTTCTTTCTCTACTCTCTCAGTTTCTCTTTCTTGCCTTTTCACCACATCAATAAGATATAAGTCCAGTGTGTGAGGTTAAAAGGGCTGGATTTTCGGGTTTGATGATTTCGGGGCGGTAAAGTTAGCGCCTGGGAACAGTTTGCGCCTCAGTCAGTAACATTGTGCAGCTGGGCCCTGAGTGTGGGGCGCAGCGCGAAGGCAGACATTGTACACCTCTCTTAGTGCGTCAGCGTGGGAAACTCCTGAACTAAAGAGCTGGGATGGGAGCACTCCCAGAGACGCCCGGGGAGAAAACCCCCACAAAAACATTCCGGTGTATTGGCCACCACAACACAAATCGTAAACACAATTACAAGAAAAATAAATCGCACTTGCTTTAGGACGGCATTGCTCACCTCTCTGCTGTCGGGATGGTTGGAGCGCCCGTTTCCCCAGACGGTCAGTGCGGGGCGCGCTGCGGGCCGGGACGGGACGAGCGGGAGACACAAACCTCGCCGTGTCACGACCAGGGGTGTTGCTCACCAATGCAGCTCTTCCGGGCAAAGCTTCTCCGCGCCACCACAAAACCGGCCCCGACACTCCCGCGGGGCACTGGAGGCAGACCGCCCGCCCACAACACCCCATTGCCGCCGTTCCGGGGGAAAAAACTGAGCGCAAAGGACTGGTAAATCTGCCCCAATAACTTTTATTCACCCGTTTCCATCAAAGTAACTTAATTCAGCCAGTCACACCACAGTAAGGGGGAGCTTTATTGTACAGGGACCTGTTACACTTGACCCGAGAAAGACTTAATGCTGATTAAGTGCCTGATATTGAAAAGATTTCTGCTCTCTATTCACCAACTCTCCCTATGTACTGCGCCAAGCATTGCCTTAATGAATACAAGCATTCAGACCGCCCCACTGAAAAGTTTGCATGCACAGATTTACCTTTTATCTGAATGTTGTGTAACATCAGCCCACGCAGTGATTTGTCAGGATGTTTAAACAATTAGGTCACAAAGCTAAACGAGAAGCAAACTCAAGGGCAACACATTTGTAAAACCATAGTGTGTGTGAGCATTCCATTCCAGGCATTAGATCACAATTGAAAACTGATAATGCAAGGCAGACATAGAAACATTGACCAAGTCCCAGAGAAATACAGAGTGACTCGGTGGATGAAAAAAATTCTGACATTTGAATAGCAAAGAAAGGGAGTTAATGCTGACAGAGTAATGTGATGGTTTAGCTGGGGAAGGAGGAGGTACAGGGACCAAGTGATTGAGTAACATACCCTGAGAAGCCATCAGTCGGATTCCTATAATAACCAATCCAATCATCGCAACATTGTGTACAAATTGATTGTCTCTGTTGTTCTTCATTGAAGTTTTACTGTCTGTAACTGGAATATAAATGGAATTGTCCGTTATCACTTTTGTTGTGAAGGTTGCTCTATTTTTCCCATTTATTGACAAAGGCAGCAATTTTTATTCGGGTGCTCTCTCTCTCCGCGCTACATGCTTCAATTCTCTCAGTGGTTATCGAGTACACGAGGGAGATGGCCACACAAAGGAGCCCGTTTGTACAAGGGGCTCTTTGCAAAGTTAACATGTTGTGTCATCTGAGCGGCGTATCATGCACAGGTCCAATCGATCAGCATGCTTACAGGAGATCACTAGGCGGAGGGGACATCACACAGGGGATCAATAGATGGAGGAGGTATTATAGGAAATCTATAGGTGAAAGGCTCCACTGTGGCTAACAAGGGAAATTGTGGATAGTGTTAAATCCAAGGAAGAGGCATATACATTGGACAGAAAAAGCAGCAAACCTGAGGACTGGGAGAAATTTAGAATTCAGTAGAGGAGGACAAAGGGTTTAATTAAGAGGGGGAAAATAGAGTATCAGAGGAAGCTTGCAGGAAACATAAAAACTGACTTCAAAAGCTTCTATAGATATGTGAGGAGAAAAAGATGAGTGAAGACTATGTAAATCCCTTGCAGTCAGAATCAGATTAATTCATAATGGGGAATAAGGAAATGGCAGACATTGAACAAATACTTTGGTTCTGTCTTCACTAAGGAAGTCACAAATAACCTCCCGAAAATACTAGGGGACCGAGGGTCTAGTGAGAAGGAGGAACTGAGGGAACTGAGGGAAATCCTTATTAGTCAGAAAATGGTGTTAGGGAAATTGATGGGATTGAAGGACGATAAATCCCCAGGGCCTGATAGGCTGCATCCCAGAGTACTTAAGAAAGTGGCCCTAGAAATAGTAGATGCATTGGTAGTCATTTTCCAACATTCCATGGACACTCGGATCAGTTCCTATGGATTGGAGGGTAGCTAATGTAACCCCACTTTTTAAAAAAGGAGGGAGAGCGAAAACAGGAAATTATAGACTGGTCAGCCTGACATCAGTAGTGGAGAAAATGCTGGAATCAATTATTAAAGATGTAAAAGCAGTGCATTTGGAAAGCAGTGACAGGATCGGTCCAAGTCAGCATGGATTTATGAAAGGGAAATCATGCTTGACAAATCTTCCAGAATTTTTGAGGATGTAACTAGTAGAGTGGACAAGGGAGAACCAGTGGATGTGGTGTATTTGGACTTTCAAAAGGCTTTTGATAAGGTCCCACACAAGAGATTAGTCTGCAAAATTAAGGCACATGGTATTGGGGGTAATGTATTGATGTGGATAGAGAACTGGTTGGCAGACAGGAAGCAAAGAGTGGAAATAAACGGGTCCTTCTCAGAATGGCAGGCAGTGACTAGAGGGGTGCCACAGGGCTCAGTGCTGGGACCCCAGCTATTTGCAATATACATTAATGATTTAGACAAAGGAATTGAATGTAATATCTCCAAGTTTGCAGATGACACTAAGCTAGGTGGCAGGGTGAGCTGTGAAGAAGATGCTAAAAGGCTGCAGGGTGACTTGGACAGGTTATGTGAGTGGGCAAATTCATGGCAAATGCAGTATAATGTAGATAAATGTGAGGTTATCCATTTTGGGGGCAAAAACACGAAGGCAGAATATTATATGAATGGCGGCAGATTAGGAAAAGGGGAAGTGCAACGAGACCTGGGTGTTATGGTTCATCAGTCATTGAAAGTTGGCATGCAGGTACAGCAGGTGGTGAAGAAGGCAAATGGTATGTTGGCCTTCATAGCTAGGGGATTTGAGTATAGGAGCAGGGAGGTCTTACTGCAGTTGTACAGGGTCTTGGTGAGGCCTCACCTGGAATATTGTGTTCAGTTTTGGTCTCCTAATCTGAGGAAGGACGTTCTTGCTATTGAGGGAGTGCAGCGAAAGTTCACCAGAATGATTCCAGGGATGGCTGGACTGATATATGAGGAGAGACTGGATCAACTGGGCCTTTATTCACTGGAGTTTAGAAGGATGAGAGGGGGGATCTCATAGAAATGTATAAGATTCTGATGAGACTGGACAGGTTAGATGCAGGAAGAATGTTCCCGATGTTGAGGAAGTCCAGAACCAGGGGATATAGTCTTAGGATAAAGGGTAGGCCATTTAGGACTGAGATGAGGAGAAACATCTTCACTCAGAGAGTTGTTAGCCTATGGAATTCCCTACCGCAGAGAGTTGTTGATGCCAGTTCATTGGATGTATTCAAGAGGGAGTTCGATGTGGCCCTTACGGCTAAAGGGATCAAGGGGTATGGAGAGAAAGCAGGAAAGGGGTACTGCGGGAATGATCAGCCATGATCTTACTGAATGGTGGTGCAGGCTCGAAGGGCCGAATGGCCTACTCCTGCACCTATTTTCTATGTTTCTATGTTTCTCTGTAAATCCCATTAAGCTTTTCGAAAACAACAGTAAAGCCGACAGAACAAACCTCGGAATGTGAATACAGGTTGAAAACGTTGTGGTGAGCGGTTTTGCTTTTGTAAATGTGCTCATTAAGGTGTGGGATGTTACTGAAGGCAGGGTTGCTGAAAGCCTATCGCAGTTGTGGAAAGAATGGATTCGACGAGCTGCATGGCCTTCACTCATTTCGTGCTTTTTATTCTGATCCTTGTTTACAAATCCCTCCATGGCTCTCGCCCCCTCCCTATCTCTGTAACCTTCTCCAGCCCCAGAACCCCCCGAGATATCTGCGCTCCTCTAATTCTGCCCTCCTGACCATCCCTGATTATAATCGCTCCACCATCGGAGGCCGTGCCTTCTGTTGCCTGGGCCCCAAGCTCTGGAACTCCCTCCCTAAACCTCTCCACCTCTCTACCTCTCTCTCCTCCTTTAAGACGCTCCTTAAAACCTCCCTCTTTGACCAAGCTTTTGGTCACCTGCGCTAATTTCTTCTCATGTGGTTCGGTGTCAAATTTATTTGTCTTGTCTTAAAACACCGCTGTGAAGCGCCTTGGGACATTTTACTACGTTAAAGGCGCTATATAAGTGCAAGTAACTGTTGTGGTTATGACCCCTTGGAGGGGTATAGAGACGATAATTCAGTAGTAATTGGAACTGTACTGACAATCTCATTCAATGAGGCCCTAACAAAGCTGCAATGAGAAACAGAAACGTCAGTGACGTGATTGAAACCTTTATTTTGACAACTGTGAAACACTAAAGCCTTAAAATGCAGTCCTGCTAACACGAAACAATATTTATCTTTCGACACAGCACAGTTGGACAGGTTTAGCTGCCACTTTGTTCCGCTTTAATCAAGAATATCTCACACTGAGAGCTAGTCACTGCAGAATATCTAAGGGGAGCCGGTGTAATTGGAAAGGACTTTGAGGAAAAATCTTTCCTGCAAATTCCAGGTGGGGTTTGAGGGGAAATTTCGGATCAGTGGAACCTCCTTACACCTTTCCCTTGGAGTTCCGCTGCCGATACAGCAGGTAATCGCAATTGGCCTGTGTAAATTCAGCTCAGCAATGTATGCCCCTGTGAGCATGCTCACGGGTTTGTAGAGGCATTGAGTCCTGAGTGGCGTAGCCAATCACGTGATGTTCCCAAGACTCAATAAAGCCCCGGGTTCGGGGGATCCACGATGGGGCAGGTGGTTGTGAGCCTGGTGGATGAACCGGTAATGTGTCGTGTGATTGTTAAACCTTTGTTAATAAACCAACTAGTTCTCAATAGCAATGTGTTGCTTAAGCAAAGAACCCACAAAGCGAATACGTTACAAGTGCCATGCTCTTTATTTCCACCCGCTGGTTATTATATATTTCCCCATTTCCCCTATTACTTCCTGCCCTCCCCATCCATCAGGTTCCCTTTCCTAGGCCAAGAGTGTTAAGTATGAAGAAAGAGTGAGACTTAACACTGTGAGCTCAAAGTAAAGTGTGACCTTAGTCTTTTATTGCAGGTCTCCAGAGTGCCTCTCCAACCTGTGAGGCCTCCTTAAATACCTGTGCTCCCAAGGGATGATGGGATCCCTTGGGACTCCAGGGGATGAGCCCTCTGGTGGCTGTACAAGGTATATACAAGTTTACATATATAACAAAGAGGGTCCAGCCATTACCATCGTATGTTTATTTCTCCCCCCGATCTCCTATTTTCATTCACTTTCTCTCGAAGATATTGAGCCCTGCTCAGGTTGCCTGGGCCCCATGCTCAGTATGACGTGAGGTTGGATTCACTCTGGAGCATCCACGATGCTGAGAATGACGTGAGTATCACGTGTAGCGAGTTGGTCGTACCGCAGGGAAAGGGTCCACAGCCAGATAGGGAATGGAAGACCAGCAGGAAGAGCAGTGCAAGGAAGGTAGTGCAGGAGTCCCCTGCGGTCATCCCCCTGCAAAACAGATACACCGCTTTGAATACTGTTGAGGGGGATGACTCATCAGGGGAGGGCAGCAGCAGCCAAGTTCATGGCACCGTGGCTGGCTCTGCTGCACAGGAGGGCAGGAAAAAGAGTGGGAGAGCGATAGTGATAGGGGATTCAATTGTAAGGGGAAGAGATAGGCGTTTCTGCGGCCGCAACCGAGACTCCAGGATGGTATGTTGCCTCTCTGGTGCAAGGGTCAAGGATGTCTCGGAGCGGATGCAGGACATTCTAAAAAGGGAGGGAGATCAGCCAGTTGTCGTGGTGCACATTGGTACCAACGACATAGGTTAAAAAAAGGGATGAGGTCCTACGAAACGAATTTAAGGAGCTAGGAGCGAAATTAAAAAGTAGGACCTCAAAAGTAGTAATCTCGGGATTGCTACCAGTGCCACGTGATAGTCAGAGTAGGAATCGTAGGATAGCGCAGATGAATATGTGGCTTGAGCAGTGGTGCAGCAGGGAGGGATTCAAATTCCTGGGGCATTGGAACCAGTTCTGGGGGAGGTGGGACCAGTACAAACCGGACGCTCTGCACCTGGGCAGGACTGGAACCAATGTCCTAGGGGGAGTGTTTCCTAGTGCTGTTGGGGAGGAGTTAAACTAATATGGCAGGGGGATGGGAACCAATGCAGGGAGACAGAGGGAAACAAAAAGGAGGCAAAAGCAAAAGACAGAAAGGAGATGAGGAAAAGTGGAGGGCAGAGAAACCCAAGGCAAAGAACAAAAAGGGTCACTGTACAGCAAAATTCTAAAAGAACAAAGGGTGTTAAAAAAACAAGCCTGAAGGCTTTGTTCTTAATGCAAGGAGTATCCGCAATAAGGTGGATGAATTAACTGTGCAAATAGATGTTAACAAATATGATGTGATTGGGATTACGGAGACGTGGCTCCAGGATGATCAGGGCTGGGAACTCAACATCCAGGGGTATTCAACATTCAGGAAAGATAGTATAAAAGGAAAAGGAGGTGGGGTAGCATTGCTGGTTAAGGAGGAAATTAAGGCAATAGTTCGGAAGGACATTAGCTTGGATGATGTGGAATCTATATGGGTAGAGCTGCAGAACACCAAAGGGCAAAAAACGTTAGTGGGAGTTGTGTACAGACCTCCAAACAGTAGTAGTGATGTTGGGGAGGGCATCAAACATGAAATTAGGGGTGCGTGCAATAAAGGTGCAGCAGTTATAATGGGTGACTTTAATATGCACATAGATTGGGTTAACCAAACTGGAAGCAATACGGTGGAGGAGGATTTCCAGGAGTGCATAAGGGATGGTTTTCTAGACCAATATGTCGAGGAACCAACTAGGGGGGAGGCCATCTTAGACTGAGTGTTGTGTAATGAGAGAGGATTAATTAGCAATCTCGTTGTGCGAGGCCCCTTGGGGAAGAGTGACCATAATATGGTGGAATTCTGCATTAGGATGGAGAATGAAACAGTTAATTCAGAGACCATGGTCCAGAACTTAAAGAAGGGTAACTTTGAAGGTATGAGGCGTGAATTGGCTAGGCTAGATTGGCGAATGATACTTCAGGGGTTGACTGTGGATGGGCAATGGCAGACATTTAGAGACCGCATGGATGAACTACAACAATTATACATTCCTGTCTGGCGTAAAAATAAAAAAGGGAAGGTGGCTCAGCCGTGGCTATCAAGGGAAATCAGGGATAGTATTAAAGCCAAGGAAGTGGCATACAAATTGGCCAGAAATAGCAGCGAACCCGGGGACTGGGAGAGATTTAGAACTCAGCAGAGGAGGACAAAGGGTTTGATTAGGGCAGGGAAAATGGAGTACGAGAAGAAGCTTGCAGGGAACGTTAAGACGGATTGCAAAAGTTTCTATAGATATGTAAAGAGAAAAAGGTCAGTAAAGACAAACGTAGGTCCCCTGCAGTCAGAATCAGGGGAAGTCATAACGGGGAACAAAGAAATGGCAGACCAATTGAACAAGTACTTTGGTTCGGTATTCACTAAGGAGGACACAAACAACCTTCCGGATATAAAAGGGGTCGGAGGGTCTAGTAAGGAGGAGGAACTGAGGGAAATCCTTATTAGTCGGGAAATTGTGTTGGGGAAATTGATGGGATTGAAGGCCGATAAATCCCCAGGGCCTGATGGACTGCATCCCAGAGTACTTAAGGAGGTGGCCTTGGAAATAGTGGATGCATTTACAGTCATTTTCCAACATTCCATTGACTCTGGATCAGTTCCTATGGAGTGGAGGGTAGCCAATGTAACCCCACTTTTTAAAAAAGGAGGGAGAGAGATAACAGGGAATTATAGACCGGTCAGCCTGACATCGGTAGTGGGTAAAATGATGGAATCAATCATTAAGGATGTCATAGCAGTGCATTTGGAAAGAGGTGACATGATTGGTCCAAGTCAGCATGGATATGTGAAAGGAAAATCATGCTTGACAAATCTTCTGGAATTTTTTGAGGATGTTTCCAGTCGAGTGGACAAGGGAGAACCAGTTGATGTGGTATATTTGGACTTTCAGAAGGCTTTCGACAAGGTCCCACACAAGAGATTAATGGGCAAAGGTAAAGCACATGGGATTGGGGGTAGTGTGCTGACATGGATTGAGAACTGGTTGTCAGACAGGAAGCAAAGAGTAGGAGTAAATGGGGACTTTTCAGAATGGCAGGCAGTGACTAGTGGGGTTCTACAAGGTTCTGTGCTGGGGCCCCAGCTGTTTACACTTGACATTAATGATTTAGACGAGGGGATTAAATGTAGTATCTCCAAATTTGCGGATGACACTAAGTTGGGTGGCAGTGCGAGGAGGATGCTATGAGGCTGCAGAGTGACTTGGATAGGTTAGGTGAGTGGGCAAATGCATGGCAGATGAAGTATAATGTGGATAAATGTGAGGTTATCCACTTTGTTGGTAAAAACAGAGAGACAGACTATTATCTGAATGGTGACAGATTAGGAAAAGGGGAGGTGCAAAGAGATCTGGGTGTCATGGTACATCAGTCATTGAAGGTTGGCATGCAGGTACAGCAGGCGGTTAAGAAAGCAAATGGCATGTTGGCCTTCATAGCGAGGAGATTTGAGTACAGGGGCAGGGAGGTGTTGCTACAGTTGTACAGGGCCTTGGTGAGGCCACACCTGGAGTATTGTGTACAGTTTTGGCCGCCTAACTTGAGGAAGGACATTCTTGCTATTGAGGGAGTGCAGCGAAGGTTCACCAGACTGATTCCCGGGATGGCGGGACTGACCTATCAAGAAAGACTGGATCAACTGGGCTTGTATTCACTGGAGTTCAGAAGATTGAGACGGGACCTCATAGAAACGTTTAAAATTCTGACAGGGTTTGACAGGTTAGATGCAGGAAGAATGTTCCCAATGTTGGGGAAGTCCAGAACCAGGGGACACAGTCTAAGGATAAGGGGTAAGCCATTTAGGACCGAGATGAGGAGGAATTTCTTCACCCAGAGAGTGGTGAACCTGTGGAATTCTCTACCACAGAAAGTTGTTGAGGCCAATTCACTAAATATATTCAAAAAGGAGTTCGATGAAGTCCTTACTACTAGGGGGATCAAGGGGTATGGTGAGAAAGCAGGAGTGGGGTACTGAAGTTGCATGTTCAGCCATGAACTCATTGAATGGCGGTGCAGGCTAGAAGGGCCGAATGGCCTACTCCTGCACCTATTTTCTTTGTTTCTATGTTTCTAACTCTCTCCATAAACCTTCCCACCTTTCTTTCCTCCTTTAAGACGCTCCTTAAAATCTTTGACCAAGCTTTTGGTCACCTGTCCTGATGTCTCTTTATGTGGCTCGGTGTCACATTTTTGTTTGATAACTCTCCTGTGAAGTGCCTTGGGTTTTTACTGCATTAAAGGCACTATATAAAGGCAAGTTGTTTATCTTGCGAGTTGAACATCGCAAACGTACTCTGATCGCGGCCTAATCATGAGCGACGTCACGGGACAGTTCATTACGTGGTGAAGAACATCGTTTCTCTTCCTTTGCTGTTTTTTGAGCCCGGCCTCTGCCTAACACAGACAGCCCCAGGACAGTAGTGGAGGCTGAGAGAACCGGGAGCTGACTTGGAACCTGAGCAAGAAATTGTCTGTCTGGTAATAACTCCACAATTTCCTTCCAATGGCTGCACAAATTATGTGGATGATTCAAGATAACTCGACAGTTTGAATACCCTTTGCTCAAAAAGTCAATAAACAATTAAGTTTCCAAACTGCTGTGGCAAGAAATGGACATTAGGCCAAGCTCAGAAACCATTTCAGTTCAAGTTGCTGAGGACAGGAGAACATGTTGGTGAGGCCGCACCTGGAGTACTGCATGCAGTTTTGGTCACCTTTGGTCACCTTGCCCTGCCATAGCTTGTCCTGCAATAACAGATTCAAATACGGCTTTCAAAAGGGAGTTGGATAAGTACCTGAAGTAAAACATTAGCAAGGCTCCGGGGAAAGGACGGAGGAGGGGGACTGGCTGAGGTGCTCTTGCAGAGAGCCGGCACGGGCTTGACGGGCCGAATGGCCTCCTTCCGTGCTGTAACCGTTCTAGGATTCGATGATTCTATATCATCAGCGGGACTTGGTCAATAGTTTCTCAATTGCGGAATTAAAGATATTTTAAAAATTCAATCACGCGATGTGGGTGTCGCTGGCAAGGCCGACATTTATTGTCCATCCCCCGAGACGGTGGTGGCGAGCCGCCATCTTGAACCGCCGCAGTCCGTGAGGAGACGGTGCTCCCACAGTGCCATTAGGGAGAAGTTTGACCCTGCGATGGTGGGGTATTACATAAGAACATAAGAACATAAGAATTAGGAACAGGAGTAAGCCATCTAGCCTCTCGGGCCTGCTCCGCCATTCAACAAGATCATGGCTGATCTGGCCGTGGACTCAGCTCCACTTACCCGCCCGCTCCCTGTAACCCTTAATTCCCTTATTGGTTAAAAATCTATCTATCTGTGACTTGAATACATTCAATGAGCTAGCCTCAACTGCTTCCTTGGGCAGAGAATTCCACAGATTCACAACCCTCTGGGAGAAGAAATTCCTTCTCAACTCGGATTTAAATTGGCTCCCCCGTATTTTGAGGCTGTGCCCCCTAGTTCTAGTCTCCCCGACCAGTGGAAACAACTTCTCTGCCTCTATCTTGTCTATCCCTTTCATTATTTTGAATGTTTCTATAAGATCACCCCTCATCCTTCTGAACTCCAACGAGTAAAGACCCAGTCTACTCAATCTATCATCATAAGGTAACCCCCTCATCTCCGGAATCAGCCTAGTGAATCGTCCCTGTAATCCCTCCAAAGCTAGTATATCCTTCCTTAAGTAAGGTGACCAAAACTGCACGCAGTACTCCAGGTGCGGCCTCACCAATACCCTGTACAGTTGCAGCAGGACCTCCCTGCTTTTGTACTCCATCCCTCTCGCAATGAAGGCCAACATTCCATTCGCCTTCCTGATTACCTGCTGCACCTGCAAACTAGCTTTTTGGGATTCATGCACAAGGACTCCCAGGTCCCTCTGCACCGCAGCAGGTTGTAATTTCTCCCCATTCAAATAATATTCCCTTTTACTGTTTTTTTTTCCAAGATGGATGACCTCACATTTTCTGACATTGTATTCCATCTGCCAAATCTTAGCCCATTCGCTTAACCTATCTAAATCTCTTTGCAGCCTCTCTGTGTCCTCTACACAACCCGCTTTCCCACTAATCTTGGTGTCATCTGCAAATTTTGTTACACTACACTCTGTCCCCTCTTCCAGGTCATCTATGTATATTGTAAACAGTTGTGGTCCCAGCACCGATCCTTGTGGCACACCACTAACCACCGATTTCCAACCCGAAAAGGACCCATTTATCCTGACTCTCTGCTTTCTGTTAGCCAGCCAATTCTCGATCCATGCCAATACATTTTCTCTGACTCCGCATACCTTTATCTTCTGCAGTAACCTTTTGTGTGGCACCTTATCGAATGCCTTTTGGAAATCTAAATACACCACATCCATCGGTACACCTCTATCCACCATGCTCGTTATATCCTCAAAGAATTCCAGTAAATTAGTTAAACATGATTTCCCCTTCATGAAACCATGTTGCGTCTGCTTGATTGCACTATTCCTATCTAGATGTCCCGCTATTTCTTCCTTAATGATAGCTTCAAGCATTTTCCCCACTACAGATGTTAAACTAACCTGCCTATAGTTACCTGCCTTTTGTCTGCCCCCTTTTTTAAATAGAGGTGTTACATTAGCTGCTTTCCAATCTGCTGGTACCTCCCCAGAGTCCAGAGAATTTTAGTAGATTATAACAAATGCATCTGCTATAACTTCCGCCATCTCTTTAAATACCCTGGGATGCATTTCATCAGGACCAGGGGACTTGTCTACCTTGAGTCCCATTAGCCTGTCCAGCACTATCTCCCTAGTGATAGTAATTGTCTCAAGGTCCTCCCTTCCCACATTCCCGTGACCAGCAACTTTTGGCATAGTTTTTGTGTCTTCCACTGTGAAGACCGAAGCAAAATAATTGTTTAAGGTCTCAGCCATTTCCACATTTCCCATTATTAAATCCCCCTTCTCATCTTCTAAGGGACCAACAGGAAGAGTGACCAACATTTACTGATTGATTGAGCTGTGCTGAGGGACGCCCGGGTGTTTCAAGGGAGAGGAAGAGAAGTGAACGTGAGGCTCGGCTTGACTTCCTATTCCTCGTCTCCTAAAGGTAGATGACCAAGGCAGTCACGAGTTGGCTCCAAGGGCAGGTCACCTACCCGTGATCAAAGATGGTGCTCAGCAACTGTGGAAGAGGCAGAGGAGAACCACCACAAAAAGAGGAATTCCTTAGTTACCCAACTGCTTAAAGGGTAACAGGATTTCTTGCCGAAATTGGGAGCCAGTTCCAGCTCTGGTCTGTGGTTGGTGCTGAGCTCATTGGCGATAGAAACTGTGAGGCCGCGATTGGTCACATTGGCTGGGAGCTGGAGGGGGAAATGCAGGCAGGGTCCCCAATGCTTACCGCTCTCTGCTGAAACCCGCAGGAAAGGGAGGGTCTGCAGGATCAGGTCTGGTTGTGGTGAAATAACCTGCTCACACTCGCTCCTGAGGTTGACACAGGAAGAGTGGCCCATGGACCAGGCAGTGGATCATTAGCCCAGAGAGAGGCCACACCAGGGCTGGAGGGGGAGAATAGTCCCACACACAAATATATCGACTGTGGATTATTTTCTAATATCTGCCGGCTGTGTAGCAGGTCCCCCTGAGGGAGTGGGGCCTTGCAGAATTTACCCGATGATGCATGGACATTTGAGCGAGGTACAGGAAGGCAGACATGGAATTGGATCCTGGGAGTGTCGGTGGTCTCATCACTATCAGTGCTTGCATCATTTTAAAAAACAAAGCTCGGGTCCCCGTATTTGGAGAGGGTGCAAATAAAAGCAACAAGTGTGATCCCAAATGTAAAGAGGGCGAGCACTGAATGGAGCTCACAGAAGCTCACCCACAACAGTCCCAGGAGTCGGCGGGTAAGGGGGCACTGAGCTTTATAAAACATTGCCGGATAGATAGGGGAAATAGTCGGGGCAGTGGAGGGATGGTCATCCATGGGAGGGTTAGAGTATGAGTAGATCGGGCATTAATGGAAGAGTTAGGGTACAGGAGATAGGCTTTGGTGGGCATTATTACCTTTTATCATCCAATATTTTACTTATGTTATGCCTCGTAGGACAAGAGGAAATTGAAGGGGGTGTGGGCGATAGATTCACAAACAATGTGGCTCAGCTTCGAGGTCTAAGGAGATGGGAGGGTTTTATTGTGGTGCTCGAGACAGAGGGAGCTGTCGACTCCAGTGTGCATTAATTAACTGGAGCTGAAGGCAAGCACTGTAAATTCCCCGATCTCTGTAGCTCTCAGCCATTTGATCTACAGCAGACAGCTTGCAGCTAAAACTGTCACCTCGGTGCATAACTCACTGCGAGGAGTTTGCTACACAGGCTGATGCCGCGCGATATTATTCTAGTAATCAATCGTTAAGTGAAGGCAGTTTGGAAAACCTTGGAGGAGATTCTTCTCTGCTCTTGTCCAACCAAGGTCAAATGGGACAGCGAACATAAAACCTTACCTCACACCAATTTTATGACAAAGTTTGTAAAATCATTTCATTCAAAGGAAAGGTAAGCCGTATATATTGATTGTTGTGAGTTTAATTGGGTTTACCGTGTGATGTGAATCTTGAAAACTACCAAATATCTCCGGGGCCTGAAGCTAATGAGTGCTGTCATTGTCATATCACAAGGTGCACAAAGACAGTTGTTGCAGAGTCTGTTATTTGCAAGTTGCAAGTGTTGAGTGTTTCCATCAGCGTTAAGTGGCAAAATGTAGATACTGGTTTCAGAAAATGCCCCAAATTTGAGATAGAAACATAGAAATATAGAAACATAGAAAATAGGTGCAGGAGTAGGCCATTCGGCCCTTCGAGCCTGCACCACCATTCAATGAGTTCATGGCTGAACATGCAACCTCACTACCCCATTCCTGCTTTCTCGCCATACCCCTTGATCCCCCTAGTAGTAAGGACTACATCTAACTCCTTTTTGAATATATTTAGTGAATTGGCCTCAACAACTTTCTGTGGTAGAGAATTCCACAGGTTCACCACTCTCTGGGTGAAGAAGTTTCTCCTCATCTCGGTCCTTAATAGCTTACCCCTTATCCTTAGACTGTGACCCCTGGTTCTGGACTTCCCCAACATTGGGAACATTCTTCCTGCATCTAACCTGTCTAAACCCGTCAGAATTTTAAACGTTTCTATGAGATCCCCTCTCATTCTTCTGAACTCCAGTGAATACAAGCCCAGTTGATCCAGTCTTTCTTGATATGTCAGTCCTGCCATCCTGGGAATCAGTCTGGTGAACCTTCGCTGCACTCCCTCAATAGCAAGAATGTCCTTCCTCAAGTTAGGAGACCAACACTGTACATAATACTCCAGGTGTGGCCTCACCAAGGCCCTGTACAACTGTAGTAACACATCCCTGCCCCTGTACTCAAATCCCCTCGCTATGAAGGCCAACATGCCATTTGCCTTCTTAACCGCCTGCTGTACCTGCATGCCAACCTTCAATGACTGATGTACCATGACATCCAGGCCTTGTTGCAAAGTGGATAACCTCACATTTATCCTCATTATACGTCATCTGCCATGCATTTGCCCACTCACTTAACCTATCCAAGTCACTCTGCAGCCTCATAGCATCCTCCTTGCAGATCACACTCCCACCCAACTTAGTGTATTCCGCAAATTTGGATAGATTACATTTAATCCCCTCGTCTAAATCATTAATGTACAATGTAAACAGCTGGGGCCCCAGCACAGAACCTTGCGGTACCCCACTAGTCACTGCCTGCCATTCTGAAAAGCCCCCATTTACTCCTACTCTTTGCTTCCTGTCTGCCAACCAGTTCTCAATCCATGTCAGCACACTACCCCCAATCCCATGTGCTTTAACTTTGCACATTAATCTCTTGTGTGGGACCTTGTCGAAAGCCTTCTGAAAGTCCAAATACACCACATCAACTGGTTCTCCCTTGTCCACTCTACTGGAAACATCCTCAAAAAATTCCAGAAGGTTTGTCAAGCATGATTTCCCTTTCACAAATCTATGCTGACTTGGACCTATCATGTCACCTCTTTCCAAATGCACTGCTATGACATCCTTAATAATTCATTCCATCATTTTACCCACTACCGATGTCAGGCTGACCGGTCTATAATTCCCTGTTTTCTCTCTCCCTCCTTTTTTAAAAAGTGGGGTTACATTGGCTACCCTCCACTCCATAGGAACTGATCTAGAGTCAATGGAATGTTGGAAAATGACTGTCAATGCATCCACTATTTCCAAGGCCACCTCCTTAAGTACTCTGGGATGCAGTCCATCAGGCCCTGGGGATTTATCGGCCTTCAATCCCATCAATTTCCCCAACACAATTTCCCGACTAATAAGGACTTCCCTCAGTTCCTCCTCCTTACTAGACCCTCTGACCCCTTTTATATCCGGAAGGTTGTTTGTGTCCTCCTGAGTGAATACCCAACCAAAGTACTTGTTCAATTGGTCTGCCATTTCTTTGTTCCCCGTTATGACTTCCCCTGATTCTGACTGCAGGGGACCTACGTTTGTCTTTACTAATCTTTTTCTCTTTACATATCTATAGAAACTTTTGCAGTCCATTTTAATGTTTTAATATCAGTGAGTCCAAAGTGGGCAAGGATGGAGTCGGGGTGAGGGCACATCGGTAGATTATATAACCCGAGACCAGAGCGTTTTCCCTCCACAAATGACCATGGGCCTGAGATTTACTGCTTCTGGTCGGCCTCGAGAAACTTGGATCCTTCAGTCAGTCAGTCCCGAGACCATGTACTCAGTGATCACTGACTTCATCACTAAATCGAATGCCATATGTCCATATACGCCCCCCCCCCCATCTCCCCTACCATAGATTTGGGAATTCAGTCAGGGATATCTCCTCTCCCCACCTGGTGTAATAATGAGAAATAGGAGCAGGAGTCGGCCATATGACCCCTCGAGCCTGCTCCGCCATTTAATACGATCATGGCTGATCCGATCATGGACTCAGCTCCACTTCCCCGCCCGCTCCCCATAATCCCTTATTCCCTTATTGGTTAAGAAACTGTCTATTTCTGTCTTAAATTTATTCAATGTCCCAGCTTCCACAGTTCTTTGAGGCAGCAAATTCCAAGATTTACAACTCTCAGAGAGAAGAAATTCCTCCTCATCTCAGTTTTAAATGGGCGGCCCTTATTCTAAGATCATGCCCTCTAGTTCTAGTCTCCCCCATCAGTGGAAACATCCTCTCTGCATCCACCTTGTCAAGCCCCCTCATAATCTTATATGTTTCGATAAGATCACCTCTCTGGTCTGTATGGGGTTAAATGCCACCTGGTTGGACTAGCTGAGCAGGGATAGAATTCCTGCTGCACTATCTTCTCGTTACGCTTCTGAGAACTTGGACACAGAGCAACGATGGGTCGTGACAGCAAACAAACACAAAGTGCAAAAAAAACCCCAGAACCAGCACTGAATAAACCACTTTCTGTGTCACAACACACATCGAATATTAAAGAGATGTGAAGAACGACAGAGAACGGGATTGTCTTCATGTGGACATTAGAGAGCCAATCTTCATCTGCTGACACTGGCCCCCTCTCGTGTCTTGTCGCTGTGTACTGCTGTACTCTCAACTTCTTCAAAGCTCTTATGCGAAAGTTTTTTCATCAGAGTAATGTCCTAGTTCAGGAGAAACTGGGGCGACTAACTAACTGGCTGTTGCAAGAGGAATGAGGCTCAATTGGGATTGCGGTGGGGATGAAGGGCTGAGCTATACAAAGCAGCAAGGTCCCCTGCCTGTGCTGAACTGGCCCATTGTAACTGACTCGAAGGGCATTCCAATCAACCCGAGGCTCCCCATAAGTAAGGGCAGGAGATAACCACGCCCACAATTCCAATCGCAAACTGGACATGGACCGTGGTCAAGGTGCAGCTCAGGCTGGCTGTAATCGCTCCTGGGCCCGAGTAAATGACCGACAGTCAGTCCAGGCCCACAGGGTGGGGGCACGAGGGGGCTGGTGGCATTCAGGAGGGTGTCATTTTACCCAAACTCGCCCTGTGAGAAACGGATGGGATTGAATCACACCCAGTCTGTGCCAGGGCAATCGTCGGGGTTTAAAGTGAGGGACTAACCAGAACACACCCGTCATTTCATCCCCCAATAGTCCTGTCTATGAGTGAGCACCTGCGGGAGGAGAGGGGAGGGGAGGGGTAGGGTAGGAAGGGAGGGGAGGGGAGGGGAGGGGAGGGGAGGGGAGGGAAGGGGAGGGAAGGGGAGGGGAGGGAAGGGGAGGGAAGAGGTGGGGAGAGAGGAGGGGAGGGGAGAGGTGGGGAGAGAGGAGGGGAGGGGAGAGAGGAGGGGAGGGGAGAGAGGAGGGGGGAGGGGAGAGAGGAGGAGGGGAGGGGAGAGAGGAGGAGGGGAGGGGAGAGAGGAGGAGGGGAGGGGAGAGAGGAGGAGGGGAGGGGAGAGAGGAGGAGGGGAGGGGAGAGAGGAGGAGGGGAGGGGAGAGAGGAGGAGGGGAGGGGAGAGAGGAGGAGGGGAGGGGAGAGAGGAGGAGGGGAGGGGAGAGAAGAGGGGAGGGGAGAGGGGAGGGGAGAGAAGAGGGGAGGGGAGAGGGGAGGGGAGAGAAGAGGGGAGGGGAGAGGGGAGGGGAGAGAAGAGGGGAGGGGAGAGAAGAGGGGAGGGGAGGGGGGGAGGGGAGGGGGGGAGGGGGGAGGGGAGGGGGGGAAGGGAGAGGGGAGGGGAGAGAAGAGGGGAGGGGGAGGGGAGAGGGGAGGGGAGAGGGGAGGGGAGAGGGGAGGGGAGAGGGGAGGGGAGGGAAGAGAGGAGGGGAGGGAAGAGAGGAGGGGAGAGGGGAGGGGAGGGGAGAGGGGAGGGGAGGGGAGAGGGGAGGGGAGAGGGGAGGGGAGGGGAGAGGGGAGGGGAGAGGGGAGGGGAGAGGGGAGGGGAGGGGAGAGGGGAGGGGAGAGAGGAGAGGAGAGGAGAGAGGGGAGGGGAGAGAGGAGGGGAGGGGAGAGAGGAGGGGAGGGGAGAGGGGAGGGGAGGGGAGAGGGGAGGGGAGGGGAGAGGGGAGGGGAGGGGAGGGGAGAGAGGAGGGGAGAGGGGAGGGGAGGGGAGAGGGGAGAGGGGAGAGGGAGAGGGGAGAGGGGAGAGGGGAGGGAGGAGGGGAGAGGGGAGGGGAGAGGGGAGGGAGGAGGGGAGAGGGGAGGGGGGAGGGGAGAGGGGAGAGGGGAGGGGAGGGGAGGGGAGGGGAGAGAGGAGGGGAGGGGAGAGGGAGGGGAGAGGGGAGGGGGAGAGGAGGAGGGGAGGGGGAGAGGAGGAGGAGGGGAGGGGAGAGAGGAGGGGAGGGGAGAGGGGAGGGGGAGAGGAAGAGGGGAGGGGAGAGAGGAGGGGAGGGGAGAGAGGAAGGGGAGAGGAGGAGGGGAGGGGAGAGAGGAGGGGAGGGGGAGAGGAGGAGGGGAGGGGAGAGAGGAGGGGAGGAGGGAATGAGGAGAGGAGTGGGAGAGGGAAGGTGGAGGGGGGAAGTTGGAAGAGAATACTTCTTCAAAAAGTCAATGATCCATTCCTTTTTTTCCCCATTTAAATTTACTGGCACGGTGGGACTGGAGAGCTGGAATTGCGTTTTCGAGCTCAGCAAGGAATGGAGTTTGCTGAATGAATGCAGACTGGCAGCTGTGAGCTTGGGGCAACGACCCCATTGATTTATGCAGTCATGTTGATAATTTATATTGATTGAATGATTGAACGGCAGTAATGTTAAAACTGGTCACCTTGAAGACTTCATTTGTTTATGCTGCACAAACCGACGGGTTGGGGAGTTAAGTAGACGGTTCCTGTTCCCAGACCTTTCTCTATTGAGTCATCCCTTTCGGAAACGCAAGCCCCGGGTGAACACACACACAGAGAGCGGCATCACTTGCTACAAGCACTTCAACAGTTGCTGGAGCTTTCATCGTGTATAACGCTCTCCCCTCCTCTTCCACGCTCTCTGTCCCTCACCAAAGTCACCATCCTTCACGTAGATAGTTAGCGGCGGTTGGCTATTCAACGTGGAACGCATCAGAACCAAACCCAATGGTGTCGTCGCCCAATGTCTCTCCAGTCCTGGGAACAGCTTCATTCGTGGCTATTCATGAGGCAACCTTGCTAAATGCAGCAACTCAATTGCTTCATCTGAAGAAGATGTTCCCCAATCGAATCAGTCAAATGTAAATGGTTAACCTGAGCTGTGAGCAGTTTTTCCTTTGCTTCAATAATACATGCGTTAGAATGTCAGTGCAGGGCTTGCTGTGATGATCCAATAGACGGAAGGAAATAAACTACACAATGGCCCAGAAGAGAAACTATTTATTCAGTACCTTTTCTCTTTCGTTCATCTCAAAGTGTTTGACACACAACTTGAGTTTGAAGGACAGGATTATGTAGAGGACCATTCCACACTCCCTATTCCCACAATTAGCCAGCCACCACTGTATAGCCGGTTAAGCTACATTTCTTGAGGGAGGAACGTTGGCCAGGACATCAGGCCAATTCCATGTTTTTCTTCCAGCAGTGCCTTGGGATCTTTATGGCTCAGTTGAACTATGAAACCTTGGGTTAATGTCCCATTCTAGGGATGGCATCTCCAGCAATGCAGCACTCTCTCTCTCTCCCTGGGCGTTGCCCACAAGTGTCGGGCCCAGATGTGTGCATCCTACCAACTAAACCAAGAGGTCAACAGCCCTATGAAATTCAGTGCCCTCGGGGAAGGGCTGAAAAGAGGAGAGAATGAACAAAAAGGTTCCTTCTGTGAGTGACTCTACACTCATTCTCCGGACTATATTATTTTCAACACTCCACAGGCGTTGCTTGCTGGTGATGTGGTTAGGTTCTGTGGGCACTGGTGGCCTCTGGGGCATTGCCAATGTAGTCATTCTTCATGTGTACACCTAGACTGTGCTGTTTACCCACGGCCTCAGTCCACAGCTTTACTTGTGCACATTATGCCAGGTGTCACCAGAGTGGGATTGGGAGAGGGCACCCTCGCTGATTCCCTCATCTCTAATCCAGTGGCCCCAATGGCCAGACATAATGCCTCTATCGGTACCCAGTCGGAGATCTCCTAACTCAACATCCCTGCTCGGCATAACTGTAATGGCCCAGAGTTACTGAGCATGCTCTAGCCCTGGGCTTCATATTCAATGTTCACTGGGCCAACAGTTTGGGATTACGATTGAACATAAGAACATAAGAAATAGGAGCAATCAGACATCTACTCGAGCCTGCTCCGCCATTCAATAAGATCATGGCTGATCTGATCTTGGCCTCAACTCCGCTTCCCTGCCCGCTCCTCATAACCCGTTACTCCCTTATCATTCAAAAATCTGTCTATCTCCGCCTTAAATATATTCAATGACCCAGCCTCCACAGCTCTCTGGGGCAGAGAATTCCAAAGAAGAAATTCCTCCTCATCTCCGTCTTAAATGGGCGACTCCTTATTCTGAAACTATGCCCCCTAGTTCTAGATTCCCCCACGAGGGGAAATATCCTCTCTGCATCTACCCTGTCCAGCCTCCTCAGAATCTTATACATTTCAATAAGATCACCTCTCATTCTTCTAAACCCAATGAGTACAGACCCAACCTGCTCAACCCCCTCATCTCAGTAATCAACCTCGTGAAGCTTCACTGAACTGCCTCCAATGCAAGTACACAGGTATTAGCCACATCATCCTGAGGCTAGGGCAGTAAAAATCACACAGGCCTTCCCGTCTTGGACCTTCTGACTGCCAGAAATTGAAATGATTTCCTTCCACTCCAAGTAGATGTCTGATTGCTCATGTGTCATGGCGGAATATTTCAACCGAGAATGTTATTCAGTTTGCATCAGTCAGAGATTCTCAGTGAGCTCGGAGGCCAACAGATAAGATTGCCTGCCAAGATCCAGTCTGTCTCATTAGTAAGGGGAAACATTTATTTTCTTCTTTCTTCTCTCTGGCATTTATTGATCCCACAATATGTTTGAATTTGCAAAAAGTTGGAGAATCACATATTTTTTCCTTTCAGCACTGTGAAAGGAATCCAGGAAGAGTTGACCTTCAAGTGTTCTTTTCAAGCAGGTGATTACTGTGTCTGGCACTCTCTCCAGTCTCTATCTCCTTCTCCAATTTATTTTCCTGTCTACATGTCTGCTTTGCAAATCTTTTACTGATCAAGGTGAAGAATGTTAACAATGTCAGAGAGAAATGTTTTTCCATTTCAGCTTCACCAGCAGCATAGAGTCCTGCTGGAGTGTCGCTAGCTCTCGGTACTCTGCCCAAATTTGTTTCATAAACAACTGAATGGATTTAATCCCAATGCACCCATCACTCCCCACACTATCTTTCAACACTAACAACTTCAAGCCCACATTACTCTGTGCCGTGTCACACACACACATGGGCACAGATGCACACATGCACACTCTCCCGCGGCCAGAACTCTGAATCCCCTGTGGCTGTACGCCCTACAGTGGCTGTCTGGGTGATCGAACTCTTCCCTCTCAGCTCCAGATAACCTTAAAAGCCAATTGCCTATTGTGGGGGGGCATCCTAGTTAGACAAGCATCGAATACTTATAGTCTCAGAATAAGCGGTCGCCCATTTAAAACCGAAATGTGGAGGAGTTTTTTCTCTCAGAGAGTCGTGAATCTTTGGAACTCTCTGCCCCAGAGAGCTGTGGAGGCTGGGTCACTGAATACATTTAAGGTGGAGATAGACAGATTTTTGAGCGAAGGTAGTGAAGGGTTATGGGGAGCGGGCGGGGAAGTGGAGCTGAGTCCATGATCAGACCAGCCATGATCTTATTGAATGGCGGAGCAGGCTCGAGGGGCCAAATGACCGACTCCTGCTCCTATTTCTTATGTTCTTATCCGAGCTCCGTGATGCTTTCAGCTGCTTCGATCCCTGCACCATCCCCACCCACATTAGTTGATCCCTAAACCTCGACTTTCCCCAACCATGCCCGGTGTTTAGGAATCTATGTGGAGGTTCTTGCCCCAACGGAGAGTGCGATCTCCATATCAAACAACTTATTTCCAGGGAATGTTCAGGAGTTGATTTGGGGACGGTGATGGATTCCCACATGTCAAACACCCAGTCAGGGTCAGCTGTAATTCCCATCGGGCTAGCGGTGGCTCCTTCAGACAGGCATCCAGTGCAAAGGGACACTATCCCAATGTCGGGTAATGCCTAAGGATGTAAAGATTCTGCAAACTTCTTATACTTACGTGGCAACGATTACTTATTAACATTAACCACAAACTGTTTTGATGAAAGGATTTTGACACCAATCAATGAGTTAGACATAATTATTAATAGTTAAATAGATAACTAGTGACATTTTTATTTATCTAAATTTGAATAAAAAGTTGGTACCAGTAAAAGTGACCACGAATCGTCAGATTTGTTGTAAAAACCCAACTGGTTCACCAATATCCTTTTGGGAAGGAAATCTGCCACCCTTACCCGGTCTGGCCGATATGTGACTCCTGCCCCTCTGAGGTGGCACACGAGCCTCCCAGGGCAATGAGGGATGAGGAATAAACACTGGCCTTGCCAGCGACGCCCACATTCCGAGAATGAAAAGAAAACATTGGAGCATTCCTTAAATTGGGACAATCACGGGAAAGGCCAGCTTCCAGAGGGAACAGCAACACCAACCATGACATGAGCGGAAGAGACGACAAATTGAGTGGTTGTGTTATATTTTACGCAGGGAGTGGTTCGGCCTGAAAGGGCAGTGGGTACAGCTTCAATAGTCGCCTTCAAAAAGGGATTGGATATACTTGAAGGAGAAAAAGTTGCAGGGATATGGGGAAAGAGCAGGGAGGGGGGAAAGGGAATAACTGGATTGGTCTTCGAAAGAGTCGGTGCGGACTCGATGGGCTGAATGGCCTCCTTCTGTGCGGTACTATTCTGTGATTCTATGGTCAGAGCTTGGGCTTGAAAAGGACGGGAAGGCCGAGGGAGGCTAACAGTTTGGGAAGTGCTGGGATGATAGTTGGGGGTGGTGCGAAGAATCTTCATATCGAAATGGTGCAAATACCGGGACGAGGACTGAGAAACAGGCGGAAGGTGGGTGCGTTCAGAACAGCAGCGACCAGTGTATCGATACACTTATCCAGTACAACGCTCCTTCACTGAGAAACGGTTCTCTCTGCGTCCTGCTCCCTTTCTTCCCACCAGCAAGCCAGTGCGGCGAGGGATTAGCAAGCATCTTCTCTCTCCGTGTCCTTTGTAAGTGAAGCACGCTCTCCTGCATGGCTCTGTACAGCTGCAACAATCTCACAGGGCACACTCTGCATTGACAGCATGCTGCCGCTGAGACCCCTGGCCCAAGACTTGCTGCTCCTGGCAATTGTGCCTCTTGTAATGAGTCTTTTAAGGGCGTAAATGATCCAATTAATTCTTGTCAATAGTCTTCACAAGCCTTATCTTCACGGCCTGGGTTCACCCACTGAAAGAACTAAAAGGAGAAAATTCTGTTACATTACCATTTTGAATAGTTTTAAATAGGCAGTGAATACATAATTACCTCAAATAATAATGTCAGATGTTATCAGTGCAACGTAAGGCAGCTCGGCTTAATGGCAGGGATTGATTCCGATATGTTATACAGGTTACCACAATGTGGAACTCGATGTGAGACATGGGAAATTCTTCAGTATACTGAGGGAGTCTTGCCATCGAGCCCCTTTCAATCCATTTTTTTTACAGTCAGATTTACCCCCTCTACCCCTGTATGCGTTTACCACACCAATATCGCCAGCCCCCTCCCTCTCTGTACCTCACCCAAGTGAGCCTGGTCTGTGTCAGCAACCCCAGGCAAAAGTTCAACATCTCCAGGAGATTCCAACCCCAACCCTCCGCAAATACTGACACACTACTGGGGCAGTGTGCAAATACTGACACACTATTGGGTAAGTGTGCAAATACTGACACACTACTGGGGCAACGTGCAAATACTGACACACTATTGGGGCAGTGCGCAAATACTGACACACTACTGGGGGAGTGTGCAAATACTGACACACTACTGGGACAGTGTGCAAATACTGACAGACTACTGGGGGAGTGTGCAAATACTGACACACTACTGGGGCAGTGTGCAAATACTGACCACTACTGGGGCAGTGTGCAAATACTGACACACTACTGGGGCCCTGTGCAAATACTGACACTACTGGTGGACGTGTGCGAATACTGACACCACTGGGGGCAGTGTGCAAACACTGACACACTACTAGGGACAATGCACAAATACTGACACTACTGGGGGCAGTGTGCAAACACTGACACACTACTGGGGTCGTGTGCAAATACTGACATACTACTAGGACAGTGTGCAAATACTGACACACTACTGGGGCAGTGTGCAAATACTGACACACTACTGGGGCGGTGTGCAAATACTGGCACACTACTAAGGCCGTGTGCAAATACTGACACTACTGGGGGCAGTGTGCAAACACTGACACACTACTAGGAACAATGCGCAAATACTGACACTACTGGGGGCAGTGTGCAAATACTGATACACTACTGGGGCAGTGTGCAAATACTGACACACTACTGGGGCCGTGTGCAAATACTGACACTACTGGGGGCCGTGTGCAAATACTGACACTACTGGGGGCAGTGTGCAAACACTGACACACTACTGGGGCCGTGTATAAATACTGACACTACTGGGGGCAGTGTGCAAACACTGACACACTACTGGGGCTGAGTGCAAATACTAACACTACTGGGGGCAGTGTGCAAACACTGACACACTACTGGGGGCTGTGTGCAATTACTGACACAGTACTGGGGGCAGTGTGCAAAGACTGACACACTACTGGGGCAGTGTGCAAATACTGACACACTACTGGGGGCAGTGTGCAAATACCGACACTACTGGGGGCAGTGTGCAAATACTGACACACTGCTGGGGGGAGTGTGCAAATACCGATACTACTGGGGACAGTGTGCAAATATTGACGCACTGCTGGGACAGTGTGCAAATACTGACACACTGCTGGGGCAGTGTGCAAATACTGACACACTGCTGGGGGCAGTGTGCAAATACTGACACACTAGTGGTGGCAGTGTGCAAATACTGACACACTACTGGGGGCAGTGTGCAAATACTGACACACTACTGGGGCAGTGTGCAAATACTGACACTACTGGGGGCAGTGGGCAATTACTGACACACTACTGGGGACAGTGTTCAAATACTGACACACTATTGGGGCAGTGTGCAAATACCGACACTACTGGGGGCAGTGTGCAAATATTGACACACTACAGGGGCAGTGTGCAAATACTAACACACTATTGGGGTAGTGTGCAAATACTGACACACTACTGTGGTTGTGTGCAAATACTGACACTACTGGGGCAGTGTGCAAATATTGAAACACTACTGGGGGCAGTATGCAAATACTGACACACTTCTCGGGCTATGTGCAAATACTGACACTACTGGGGGCAGTGTGCAAATAATGACACACTACTGGGGCCATGTGCAAATACTGACACTACTGGGGGCAGTGTGTAAACACTGACACACTACTGCGGGACATGTGCAAATACTGACACTATTGGGGGCAGTGTGCAAACACTGACACACTACTGGGGTTGTGTGCAAATACTTACACTCTGGGGCAATGTGCAAATATTGAAACACTACTGGGGGCAGTGTGCAAATACTGACACACTACTGGGGCCATGTGCAAATACTGACACACTATCGGGGGCAGTGTGCAAATACCGACACTACTGGGGCCAGTCTGCAAATACTGACACACCACTGGGGGCAGTGTGCAAATACTGACACTACTGGGGGCAGTGTGCAAACACTGACACACTACTAGGAACAATGCGCAAATACTGACACTACTGGGGGCAGTGTGCAAATACTGATACACTACTGGGGCAGTGTGCAAATACTGACACACTACTGGGGCCGTGTGCAAATACTGACACTACTGGGGGTCGTGTGCAAATACTGACACTACTGGGGGCAGTGTGCAAACACTGACACACTACTGGGGCCGTGTATAAATACTGACACTACTGGGGGCAGTGTGCAAACACTGACACACTACTGGGGCTGAGTGCAAATACTAACACTACTGGGGGCAGTGTGCAAACACTGACACACTACTGGGGGCTGTGTGCAATTACTGACACAGTACTGGGGGCAGTGTGCAAAGACTGACACACTACTGGGGCAGTGTGCAAATACTGACACACTACTGGGGGCAGTGTGCAAATACCGACACTACTGGGGGCAGTGTGCAAATACTGACACACTGCTGGGGGGAGTGTGCAAATACCGATACTACTGGGGACAGTGTGCAAATATTGACGCACTGCTGGGACAGTGTGCAAATACTGACACACTGCTGGGGCAGTGTGCAAATACTGACACACTGCTGGGGGCAGTGTGCAAATACTGACACACTAGTGGTGGCAGTGTGCAAATACTGACACACTACTGGGGGCAGTGTGCAAATACTGACACTACTGGGGCAGTGTGCAAATACTGACACTACTGGGGGCAGTGGGCAATTACTGACACACTACTGGGGACAGTGTTCAAATACTGACACACTATTGGGGCAGTGTGCAAATACCGACACTACTGGGGGCAGTGTGCAAATATTGACACACTACAGGGGCAGTGTGCAAATACTAACACACTATTGGGGTAGTGTGCAAATACTGACACACTACTGTGGTTGTGTGCAAATACTGACACTACTGGGGCAGTGTGCAAATATTGAAACACTACTGGGGGCAGTATGCAAATACTGACACACTACTCGGGCTATGTGCAAACACTGACACTACTGGGGGCAGTGTGCAAATAATGACACACTACTGGGGCCATGTGCAAATACTGACACTACTGGGGGCAGTGTGTAAACACTGACACACTACTGCGGGACATGTGCAAATACTGACACTATTGGGGGCAGTGTGCAAACACTGACACACTACTGGGGTTGTGTGCAAATACTTACACTCTGGGGCAATGTGCAAATATTGAAACACTACTGGGGGCAGTGTGCAAATACTGACACACTACTGGGGCCATGTGCAAATACTGACACACTATCGGGGGCAGTGTGCAAATACCGACACTACTGGGGCCAGTCTGCAAATACTGACACACCACTGGGGGCAGTGTGCAAATACCGACACTACTGGGAGTAGTGTGCAAATATTGACACACTGCAGAGGCAGTGTGCAAATACTGACACTACTGTGGCAGTGTGCAAATAATGACACATTACTAAGGGCAGTGTGTAAATGCTGACACACTACTGGGGCAGCGTGCAAAAACTGACACACTACTGGGGGCAGTGTGCAAATACTGACACACTACTGGGGCAGTGTGCAAATACTGACACATTAATGGTGGCAGTGTGCAAATACTGACACACCACTGGGGGCAGTATGCATATACCGACACTACTGGGGGCAGTGTGCAAATACTGACACACTAGTGGTGGCAGTGTGCAAATACTGACACTACTGGGCCCGTGCGTAAATACTGACACTGCTGGGGGATGTGTGCAAATATTGAAACACTACTGGGGGCAGTGTGCAAATACTGACACATTACCGGGGCCATGTGCAAATACTGACACTACTGGAGGCAGTGTGAAAACACTGACACACTACTGGGGCTGTGTGCAAATACTGTCACTACTGGGGCAGTGTGCAAATATTGAAACACTACTGGGGGCAGTGTGCAAATACTGACACACCACTGGGGGCAGTGTGCAAATACCGACACTACTGGGGGCAGTGTGCAAATATTGACACACTACCGGGGCAGTGTGCAAATACTGACACTACTGTGGCAGTGTGCAAATAATGACACATTACTAGGGGCAGTGTGTAAATACTGACACACTACTGGGGAAGCGTGCAACAACTGACACACTACTGGGGGCAGTGTGCAAATACCGACACACTATTGGGGGCAGTGTGCAAATACCGAAACTACTGGGGGCAGTGTGCAAATACTGACACACCACTGAGGGCAGTATGCATATACCGACACTACTGGGGCAGTGTGCAAATACTGACACATTACTAGGGGCAGTTTGTAAATACTGACGCACTACTGGGGCAGCGTGCAAAAACTGACACACTGCTAGGGGCAGTGTGCAAATACTATCACACTATTGGGGCCATGTGCAAATAGTGATACTACTGGGGCCATGTGCAAATACTATCACACTATTGGGGCCATGTGCAAATAGTGACACTACTGGGGTCATGTGCAAATACTGTCACACTACTGGGGCTGTGTGCAAATAGTGACACTACTGGGGCCATGTGCAAATACTATCACACTATTGGGGCCATGTGCAAATACTGACACACTACTGGGGCAGTGTGCAAATTCTGAAACACTACTACGGCAGTGAGCAAATACTGACACTACTGGGGGCAGTGTGTAAACACTGACACACTACTGCGGGACGTGTGCAAATACTGACACTATTGGGGGCAGTGTGCAAACACTGACACACTACTGGGGTTGTGTGCAAATACAGACACTACTGGGGCAGTGTGCAAATATTGAAACACTACTGGGGGCAGTGTGCAAATACCGACACACTACTCGGGCCATGTGCAAATACTGACACTACTGGGGCAGTGTGCAAATACTGACACACTACTGGGGCCATGTGCAAATACTGACACACTATCGGGGGTAGTGTGCAAATACCGACACTACTGGGGCCAATGTGCAAATACTGACACACCACTGGGGGAAGTGTGCAAATACCGACACTACTGGGAGCAGTGTGCAAATATTGACACACTGCAGAGGCAGTGTGCAAATACTGACACTACTGTGGCAGTGTGCAAATAATGACACATTACTAAGGGCAGTGTGTAAATGCTGACACACTACTGGGGCAGCGTGCAAAAACTGACACACTACTGGGGGCAGTGTGCAAATACTGACACACTAGTGGTGGCAGTGTGCAAATACTGACACACTACTGGGGGCAGTGTGCAAATACTGACACACTACTGGGGCAGTGTGCAAATACTGACACACTAATGGTGGCAGTGTGCAAATACTGACACACCACTGGGGGCAGTATGCATATACCGACACTACTGGGGGCAGTGTGCAAATACTGACACACTACTGGGGACAGTGTTCAAATACTGACACACTATTGGGGCAGTGTGCAAATACTGACACTACTGGGGGCAGTGTGCAAATATTGACACACTACAGTGGCCGTGTGCAAATACTGACACACTACTGTGGCAGTGTGCAAATAATGACACATTACTGGGGGCAGTGTGTAAATACTGCAACACTACTGGGGCAGCGTGCAAATAATGACACACTACTTGGGGCAGTGTGCAAATACTGACACACTAGTGATGGCAGTGTGCAAATACTGACACATTACTGGGGACAGTGTGTAAATACTGACACACTACTGGGGCAGCGTACAAAAACTGACACACTACTGGGGGCAGTGTGCAAATACTATCACACTATTGGGGGCAGTGTGCAAATGCCGACACTACTGGGGGCAGTGTGCAAATATTGATACACTACAGGGCAGTGTGCAAATACTGACACTACTGTGGCAGTGTGCAAATAATGACACATTACTAGGGGCAGTGTGTAAATACTGACACTACTGGGCCCATGCGTAAATACTGACACTGCTGGGGGCTGTGTGCAAATATTGAAACACTACTGGGGGCAGTGTGCAAATACTGACACACTACCGGGGCCATGTGAAAATACTGACACTACTGGGGGCAGTGTGAAAACACTGACACACTACTGGGGCTGTGTGCAAATACTGTCACTACTGGGGCAGTGTGCAAATATTGAAACACTACTGGGGGCAGTGTGCAAATACTGACACACCACTGGGGGCAGTGTGCAAATACCGACACTACTGGGGGCAGTGTGCAAATATTGACACACTACCGGGGCAGTGTGCAAATACTGACACTACTGTGGCAGTGTGCAAATAATGACACATTACTAGGGGCAGTGTGTAAATACTGACGCACTACTGGGGAAGCGTGCAACAACTGACACACTACTGGGGGCAGTGTGCAAATACCGACACACTATTGGGGGCAGTGTGCAAATACCGAAACTACTGGGGGCAGTGTGCAAATACTGACACACCACTGAGGGCAGTATGCATATACCGACACTACTGGGGCAGTGTGCAAATACTGACACATTACTAGGGGCAGTTTGTAAATACTGACGCACGACTGGGGCAGCGTGCAAAAACTGACACACTGCTAGGGGCAGTGTGCAAATACTATCACACTATTGGGGCCATGTGCAAATAGTGACACTACTCGGGCCATGTGCAAATACTATCACACTATTGGGGCCATGTGCAAATAGTGGCACTACTGGGGCCATGTGCAAATATTATCACACTATTGGGGCCATGTGCAAATACTGACACACTACTGGGGGCAGTGTGCAAATACCGACACACTATTGGGGGCAGTGTGCAAATACCGACACTACTGGGGGCAGTGTGCAAATACTGACACACCACTGGGGGCAGTGTGCATATACCGACACTACTGGGGCAGTGTGCAAATACTGACACATTACTAGGGGCAGTTTGTAAATACTGATGCACTACTGGGGTAGTGTGCAAAAACTGACACACTGCTAGGGGCAGTGTGCAAATACTATCACACTATTGGGGCCATGTGCAAATAGTGACACTACTGGGGCCGTGTGCAAATACTGTCACACTACTGGGGCCGTGTGCAAATAGTGACACTACTGGGGCCATGTGCAAATACTATCACACTATCACACTCGAATGTACTGAAATAAGGTCGGATTTCACAACATCCCAGAAATTGGAACATCGAACCGGCAGGGGTGAGGCTGCCGGACACCCAACAAACAAGTGAGACTCGGAGAGGTTTGATAACAGACACAGTGAGTAGAAATTAAGATAAAGTAGAATATAAGTAAGAAAAGTGGTGTGTAAGAGAAATGAGTGTCCCCGTCACTTCAATTGTCACAAACTATCTCAATCACCTAACTTGAGCCGGAATTAAGAGGGCCAATGCCCCACGTGATGACCAAGGAGTAAGGTCGAAGGGAACACCAGGAGGACAAAGTGACGGTGGAAACCTGTGAGTGACCGTGTGATACGCATGAACTGGTGTGAGAGTTGAGGGATAATCCCATCGCAATAAATAAGTGACGGAGTAGAAGAAGGCCTGCGTGAAGAGACTCATTCACAAAGGAAGCGAGGGAAGGTCAGATCACATAATGGCCTCGGGGGAAGACCTTGAATGGGAGCCGGGAGGGTCTCTTAGTCAGTTCTATGCAGACGACCAGAAGGGCTTAATAGATAAAATGATTAAAGACGGGAGGGATCCCTCAGCTGTCCCCAAGGAGCAAAAGAATTGTTGGGAGAAACAGAAACAGAAAAAGGCAAAGAAAGCCGGAGTATTTTTAGTAAATCAGTTATGTGTGTTACAAAGTAAAACCAAACAATTAGTAGAGAAAAGTAAGGGGACAGAAGCCGAGAATAAGAAATGGAGAGAGCGGTATGAACACACCAGCAAGTGGGGGGATCAGATTATGACCTCCCTCCGACTTATGTTGCCACAGTAGCGACCTCGGCTCCTCCCTTTGATGAGGAGACTGAGATGGAAGGGTCAAATTCAGTAAGTACAGAAAGGGCAGCCCCTCTTAGGGTAACCCAGGGCATACAGGGAGGGAACCCCCGATATCAATACAATACTTTCACCCCACAGAAAAACAAATGATGAATCAGGATTTGGGGAGTCTACAACTACGGAAGAGAAATGTAGAATTTTGGCAAAAGGTAGAAGAATTGTATGAGATCCACGATATGCATGAGTGAGATGTCCACCAAATAGTTTGGGCTAAGTGTCCAAAGGTGGACAGGGCTAGCTCCCCCTCACAGTGACGGCACATGGATACCTGCCGTGGGTGCCACAAGGGCACAAAGGGACGCTGCCAGAACGGGGTGCGTCCAGGCTGTACAGGCCTTAATGGGAGCATCCACTCCAAATTGGGGATTGATAATGCAGACCCGCCAGGAAAAGGGAGAAAACGCCAATGACTACGGAGAGAGGTTATGGGTCCAATACCAAGAATCCTCGGGACAGGGGGCCCCGAACAGAGACGACCCAGTCTTCGTGAAAATGTTTAAGGACGGCCTTTCGACCGAACATCAAAAGATCTTAAAAATGGGGGTGGTAGTCACGGACACCTATGACCAAGCTGTCCGGTGGGCAAGCCACATTAACTCTGGGGGAATGAAACAAGAAGTGGCCGCGGCTAAGAGTAGTAAGAGTGCGGGCCGAGGGAGTGCTACAGCTGTGGCAAGACGGGTCATTTTGCCGCCGACTGTAGGGGCCCCAAAAGACCAATCGTCCGATGTGACAATTACGGGAAAAAGGGACATGCCACTGATAAATGTTGGGCGCCCAAGGAGAAAAGAAATAGTCAGTCAGGCCTGAGAGTAGAGGAGATGAACCGACAGCAGCTAATCACAGCGCTGAGGGACTTAGGAAGAGACTGAAGGCCAGGGGCCCCCATGGGGCAGGGAGAGGATCCGCGTATTCACATAACAGTGCTGTTAGGGGGCCGGCAGTGTGATTTGTTCGTGGATACCGGAGCCTCGGTATCTATGACAGATATTCCCTTACCCACAACTAAACATGTGGTCCATATAACTGGTGTGGGAGGATCTGCCACCAAACCCACCAGAGTGAAGTCATTCTATTGGAGATAGCCGGTATTCTGATCCCAGCACAATTTTATTAATGCTCAAATGCAGAAGGGACTATATTGGGGATCGACCTCCTGGAACAGTTAGGGGCAATAATAGACCCACAGAATAAGAGAATAGTTTGGAGAAATAAGGGAGGACGCAAAATCACGATGTACGGGGAACAGACTAATTTGCACAATCACGCAAAGGTCGGAAGTGTGCAACTTCTCACCCGAGATTGGGATACAGCAGGAGACTATGGCCCATTATGTGAACAAATGAGGGAAGTGTGGGCTCAATCAAAGCAGGATTGTGGGCTGGTAAAGACCAAGCCAGTGGTCATTCCTGGGCCCGAACACACTCCTCATAAGCAATACCCCATTAAACCTGAAGCCCGAGAGGCCGTAAAACAAATAGTGCAGGACCTCTTGTGGAGCAGTGTCCTTCGGGAAGCCGAAAGCACTACGACCTCACCAACTTGGCCCGTAAAGAAACCAGATGGGTCAAACCGATTGACCATAGACTATACGACGTTAAATAAAGTAACTCCCTGCCAGCACCCCATCGTAGCAAGCCCAGCAACCATATTTAATGGGCTGAAACCAGAACATAAAATATTCACGGTCTTAGATATAGCTAATGGATTTTGGTCCATACCATTAGCCCAAGAGTCCCAAGATAAATTCACATTCATGATTGTGGATAGGCAGTACACTTGGACACGAGTGCCCCAGGGTTTTCACAACAGTCCGGCCATATTTCACCAATCTATGAGTCGAGCCTTGGAGACCGTAGATTTAGCCCCCGACTGAAGTACCATCCTTCAATATATGGACGATCTGTTGATTGCCTCAGAGGATGAGAGAGGGCATACTAAATTAAAAAGTAGGACCTCAAAAGTAGTAATCTCGGGATTGCTACCAGTGCCACATGCTAATCAGAGTAGGAATCGCAGGATAGTGCAGATGAATACATGGCTTGAGCAGTGGTGCAGCAGGGAGGGATTCAAATTCCTGGGGCATTGGAACCGGTTCTGGGGGAGGTGGGACCAGTACAAACCGGACGGTCTGCACCTGGGCAGGACTGGAACCAATGTCCTAGGGGGAGAGTTTGCTAGTACTGTTGGGGAGGATTTAAACTAATATGGCAGGGGGATGGGAACCAATGCAGGGAGACAGAGGGAAACAAAAAGGAGGCAAAAGCAAAGGACAGAAAGGAGATGAGGAAAAGTGGAGGGCGGAGAAACCCAAGGCAAAGAACAAAAAGGGCCACTGTACAGCAAAATTCTAAAAGGACAAAGGGTGTTAAAAAAACAAGCCTGAAGGCTTTGTGTCTTAATGCAAGGAGTATCCGCAATAAGGTGGATGAATTAATTGTGCAAATAGATGTTAATAAATATGATGTGATTGGGATTACGGAGACGTGGCTCCAGGATGATCAGGGCTGGGAACTCAACATTCAGGGGTATTCAACATTCAGGAAGGATAGAATAAAAGGAAAAGGAGGTGGGGTAGCATTGTTGGTTAAAGAGGAGATTAATGCAATAGTTAGGAAAGACATTAGCTTGGATGATGTGGAATCTATATGGGTAGAGCTGCAGAACACCAAAGGGCAAAAAACGTTAGTAGGAGTTGTGTACAGACCTCCAAACAGTAATAGGGATGGTGGGGAGGGCATCAAACAGGAAATTAGGGGTGCATGCAATAAAGGTGTAGCAGTTATAATGGGTGACTTTAATATGCACATAGATTGGGCTAGCCAAACTGGAAGCAATACGGTGGAGGAGGATTTCCTGGAGTGCATAAGGGATGGTTTTCTAGACCAATATGTTGAGGAACCAACTAGGGGGGAGGCCATCTTAGACTGGGTGTTGCGTAATGAGAGAGGATTAATTAGCAATCTCATTGTGCGAGGCCCCTTGGGGAAGAGTGACCATAATATGGTGGATTTCTGCATTAGGATGGAGAATGAAACAGTAAATTCAGAGACCATGGTCCAGAACTTAAAGAAGGATAACTTTGAAGGTATGAGGCGTGAATTGGCTAGGATAGATTGGCGAATGATACTTAGGGGGTTGACTGTGGATGGGCAATGGCAGACATTTAGAGACCGCATGGATGAATTACAACAATTGTACATTCCTGTCTAGCGTAAAAATAAAAAAGGGAAGGTGGCTCAACCGTGGCTATCTAGGGAAATCAGGGATAGTATTAAAGCCAAGGAAGTGGCATACAAATTGGCCAGAAATAGCAGCGAACCTGGGGACTGGGAGAAATTTAGAACTCAGCAGAGGAGGACAAAGGGTTTGATTAGGGCAGGGAAAATAGAGTACGAGAAGAAGCTTGCAGGGAACATTAAGATGGATTGCAAAAGTTTCTATAGGTATGTAAAGAGAAAAAGGTTAGTAAAGACAAACGTAGGTCCCCTGCAGTCAGAATCAGGGGAAGTCATAACGGGGAACAAAGAAATGGCAGACCAATTGAACAAGTACTTTGGTTCGGTATTCACTAAGGAGGATACAAACAACCTTCCGGATATAAAAGGGGTCAGAGGGTCGAGTAAGGAGGGGGAACTGAGGGAAATCTTTATTAGTCGGGAAATTGTGTTGGGGAAATTGATGGGATTGAAGGCCGATAAATCCCCAGGGCCTGATGGACTGCATCCCAGAGTACTTAAGGAGGTGGCCTTGGAAATAGCGGATGCATTGACAGTCATTTTCCAACATTCCATTGACTCTGGATCAGTTCCTATGGAGTAGAGGGTAGCCAATGTAACCCCACTTTTTAAAAAAGGAGGGAGAGAGAAAGCAGGGAATTATAGACCGGTCAGTCTGACCTCAGTAGTGGGTAAAATGATGGAATCAATTGTTAAGGATGTCATAGCAGTGCATCTGGAAAATGGTGACATGATAGGTCCAAGTCAGCATGGATTTGTGAAAGGGAAATCATGCTTGACAAATCTTCTGGAATTTTTTGAGGATGTTTCCAGTAAAGTGGACAAAGGAGAACCAGTTGATGTGGTATATTTGGACTTTCAGAAGGCTTTCGACAAGGTCCCACACAAGAGATTAATGTGCAAAGTTAAAGCACATGGGATTGGAGGTAGTGTGCTGACGTGGATTGAGAACTGGTTGTCAGACAGGAAGCAAAGAGTAGGAGTAAACGGGTACTTTTCAGAATGGCAGGCAGTGACTAGTGGGGTGCCGCAAGGTTCTGTGCTGGGGCCCCAGCTGTTTACATTGTACATTAATGATTTAGACGAGGGGATTAAATGCAGTATCTCCAAATTTGCGAATGACACTAAGTTGGGTGGCAGTGTGAGCTGCGAGGAGGATGCTATTAGGCTGCAGAGTGACTTGGATAGGTTAGGTGAGTGGGCAAATGCATGGCAGATGAAGTATAATGTGGATAAATGTGAGGTTATCCACTTTGGTGGTAAAAACAGAGAGACAGACTATTATCTGAATGGTGACAGATTAGGAAAAGGGAAGGTGCAACGAGACCTGGGTGTCATGGTACATCAGTCATTGAAGGTTAGCATGCAGGTACAGCAGGCGGTTAAGAAAGCAAATGGCATGTTGGCCTTCATAGCGAGGGGATTTGAATACAGGGGCAGGGAGGTGTTGCTACAGTTGTACAGGGCCTTGGTGAGGCCACACCTGGAGTATTGTGTACAGTTTTGGTCTCCTAACTTGAGGAAGGACATTCTTGCTATTGAGGGAGTGCAGTGAAGATTCACCAGACTGATTCCCGGGATGGCGGGACTGACCTATCAAGAAAGACTGGATCAACTGGGCTTGTATTCACTGGAGTTCAGAAGAATGAGAGGGGACCTCATAGAAACGTTTAAAATTCTGACGGGTTTAGACAGGTTAGATGCAGGAAGAATGTTGGGGAAGTCCAGAACCAGAGGTCACAGTCTAAGGATAAGGGGTAAGTCATTTAGGACCGAGATGAGGAGAAACTTCTTCACCCAGAGAGTGGTGAACCTGTGGAATTCTCTACCACAGAAAGTAGTTGAGGCCAATTCACTAAATATATTCAAAAGGGAGTTAGATGAAGTCCTTACTACTCGGGGGATCAAGGGTTTTGGCGAGAAAGCAGGAAGGGGGTACTGAAATTTCATGTTCAGCCATGAACTCATTGAATGGCGGTGCAGGCTAGAAGGGCTGAATGGCCTGCTCCTGCACCTATTTTCTATGTTTCTATGTTTCTATATGGGGGCTCTAATAGAAACCCTCGAAGCCTTAAAGAAAGCAGGATTTAAGGTCAACCCCAAGAAAGCTCAGATCGGATTGAAGGAGGTACAGTACTTGGGACACCAACTGTCGCAGGGGACAAAAACAATGCCCCACGACAGAAAGGAAGCAATTCGCATTATGCCCGACCGAAAACGGTCCGAGGAGTGCGTAAAGTATTAGGACTCTTTAACTACCGTAGGAATTTTATAGCCAACTTCACGGCAATCGCAGAACTCATACAGAGACTAGTTAAGGGAGGAAAACCAGCTCTAGAAAGTGTGGAGTGGGGCCCGGAACAAGAAACAGCATACGACCAGATAAAGGAAGCCCTGATGTCGGCACCAGGCCTAGGACTGCCAAATATGAACGCACCGTTTCACATTCATTGTGAAAACGAGGGTGGGTTTTACGGAGCAGTAGTTACTCAAATGCATGGAGACCGAGCCTGCCCAGTAGCGTACTATTTCACCCAACAGTCGCCCGTGGCAGGAGGTCTGTCAAGATGTGTAGCAGCCTTGGACTGTGCAACATGGGCGGTGAAAGTTAGTGAGTCAGTAGTAATGACAGGGGGGGTTATACTACATACCAAACATACCTTGGTGGAAATGCTCAACACCGGGAAATTGCACCCCGTGTCCAACGTCCGCCGGGCCAAATGGGAGGCAGTATTACTTCCCTTAGATGGGTCCGTAAAAATTGTACGAGACACGGGGGAGAACCCGGCAGAGGGCCTCTTATCTGTGGGTGAGCCTCAGGAGTGCCAGGCACAGGAATGGGAGGACTCACCGGGACACATAAGTGAGATTCCCCTTGAAAACCCCGAGCTGATCCTGTACGTGGATGGGTCCCGGAAATATATTCGGGGGACCCCGCAGACGGGATGGGTGGTGGTAGACACTGTCCGAAAGGGAAGGTTAGACGGAGGACTGTCGGCCCAAGTAGCTGAGCTCACTGCCCTGACTGAAGCCCTCCAACTGGCCGAAGGCCGGCGGGCAAATATATATACGGACAGCCGCTATGCCTTCGGGGTAGTCCATGACTACATACTGCCTGGGCCAGGAGAGGGTTCGTCACTTTGGGCGGGGAGGCTATCAAACATGAGGGCTGAATCAGACTACGATTTGATGCTGCCAGTAAACCCGCAGAGGCAGCGGTGATCAAGGTTAAGGCTCACCAGAAAGTAGTAAACAATGTCCAATGGGGCAATGAAGCAGCGGATAAAGCGGCACAGGAAGCAAGTCTATCCTTAGAAGTGCAGGAAGAAGTTGAATGTAGTATCATTACCAGGGAAGATATAGACATTGTGAGATTACATGCCGATGTAAGTGATGAAGAAAAGAAAGATTGGGGCACAAAAGGAGGGAGCCCGGGTGACGACTTTGTATGGAGGAAAGATGGGAAGGTGATAGCCCCGGCTTGTATTAGACAAATGCTCATGGAACTACACCACGGCATCAGTCATGTCGGACGGAACGTCACGATAACAAACATAACCGGGGATTGGTGGTGACCAGGAATGGGACGGGATGTAGCTAAGTACTGCCAGCAATGTGTCACTTGTATCCAGCGCAACCCAGGAAAGGCCGTTAAGGTTAGACTGGCTCACCAACCACGACCAAGGGGGCCGTGGGAGTGTAGACAGATAGACTTCACAGGTCCTTTACCATCCTCAAGGGGCAAGAAATACTGTCGAGTAATAATAGATCAGTTTACGCGGTGGGTAGAAGCGTTCGCCACATGAAACTGCACCGCAATCACGCTGGCCCGAATATTGGCAGAGGAAGTAATCCCATGTTGGGGTGTCCCTATCCAAATCGATTCCGACCAGGGAACCCATTTTACTGGACATATAATGAAGGAGGTGTGTGCTATGTTGGGTATTAGACAGAAGTTTCACATCCCCTACCACCCGCAAAGCTCTGGGATGGTGCAACGTATGAACAGGACACTTAAAACAGCCCTAGCAAAGGCCATCCAAGAGACGGGACACGCTTGGGCGGATTTACTACCCACAATCTTGATGAGACAAAGGGCGATCCCTAACCGAGTGATGGGATTAACTCCACATGAGTCGATGACAGGCAGGGCCATGCACCTGCCGGAAAGAATCATAACTGGGGGATCCGACGTAGGACCCCTGAGGGATCGGATTAGAAAGTACATCTTGGAACTGAGTCAGCAACTTAAGGAATTGAGGAAGGAAGTGAGGGAACAGCAAGCAGGCCGGGACGGACAGAAGGAATTGGAGGACCAGGGGGAGGTCCCGCAGGTAGGCGCGAAGGTAATGGTAAAATGTCTGCCAGGACGAATGGGGTTTGCTCCCCGTTGGTCTGGCCCATTTGAAGTCCTAATTAGCGGAGATACGTGCGCCTGCATAGATATGGGTGGGGTTGGCCGATGGAAACATTGGTCTCAGCTCAAAGAATATGAATCCAACAACCCCAGCACAAGCGAACAAAACAAATAACCTACCTTCATACACATTCTAGGAAACTGAAGGCGGACGCATCAGCAGAAAACGCCGGAAGAAATAAAGACGATCCAAGATGAATGTGTTATGCGATATTATGTGCAGTTTGTTTTTTGTGTAAGTGTAATATGTAGCCTTGGGAGGACTCAGGCCAGAGTGCCCCCACGGACCAAGAGAGAGTTACATGTGAACACCTTTTTGTCCATGTCATATACCTATGCCAAGAAAGCCAATGTTGCCAGCTGTTGGGTCTGTGCCCATGTCCCCACACACTCGGAGGAAGGAATCCCCCTACAACCAATCCCATTTAGTGATAATGAGACGGCCAGCTGGATGTTTGGAGTTAGAACAGGATCCACACGCGTTGGCTCTTATGCCATAGAGGCAGACGGCAGCACCATAATAAAACTTAAAAGTCTCGGGTATAATCCAGAACAGTGTGGAGTGGAGACGATCAACCTATAACGATTCCTATCTACCACCATTCCTGAGAACAAGGTGTAAGAAGGGACAGGGAGGGGGGCTATGTCTCACAAGGCTGGGACAACCGGAAGATCCTATTGTGGGGTACAGTAACTGCACATATAGGCTTACCTTACCTGCCAAAGTGGGTAGGGTGACACTCCCGTCATTAAACGGAAACGGTGACTGTTCGGTCAAATGGGACCCCCCAGCGGTAAATAAGTATACGCCCTACAATGGGACTCATTTTGTGTGCGGTCACAGGGCCTACCCCTGGTTGCCCCGGGAATGGACGGGTTCTTGTTATCTGGCTTATATCGTACCCTACATGTGTAATGTCTGTAAGCTTGTAATGTCTGTAGCTCCACACTGTGGATGTGGACATATTGTGTATTGCAAGTGCAGGGTTAATAATAAACAGAACCAGGCAGATTTCCGGAGACTTCCGAGAGAGCGGCCTGCCATGTTAGGAAGCTGTGTGTGCTTGTGCTCTGTGAAGATATCACATTTGACAACGAGGATGGGATTTTTCGGATGATTTAAAGCTTAAATTTTGTTGGTGAAGGATTCAGCCAGCCGACAGAGATACTTTGGAAGTTTCTGTCTTTGGAAAAAGCTACAAAATCCGAGGTAAAATACAGCACACGGTGTGAACAGCTAGAGATTAAAATGGCAGGAGTATTGGGATATTTGGGGTGAATATAGACATGACCGGGAATGTTTTAAAGCATATGTGGATCGGCTAGAATTGTATTTATTTGCAAATAACATAATCGAAGTTCCAGACAATGCAGTCCAGAACCGGGCTGTGTTGGAACATAAGAAAGCGATTTTCTTATCGGAGGCAGGTCCAACATTATATGACACTCTTGTAAATCTGCTTGTGCCTGACGAGCCAAAGGACACAACGCTTAAAGAGATTTTAACGAAGCTGGAGCAGCACTATAACCCCAAACCGTTAGAAATTACTGAAAGCTATCGTTTCAGGATTCAGAATCAAAAGGCTGATGTAATTATCAGTGATTACATCGTAGCATTAAAAAAGCTATCGATGCACTGTAATTTTGGAAACTTTCAAAATTGAGCATTACGGAATCGTTTTGTTTGTGGGTGAAAAATGATGCGATCAGAAGGAAGTTATTGACGACGGATGACTTGACTTTTGAGATTGCTTGTCAGACAGCGAGGTTGATGGGCATGGCCGAACAATAATCCCGAGAATTAAATAATAATTACGGTCGTCAGTCACCCGAGGTAAATCACCTGCAGGTTCAAAGTAAAAGATGGTGGGGGCCCAAAGTCTCAGAAACTATAAATTCTAACAGAGCGTCGAAGTCGTGCTATAGGTGCCTGGGACAACACATTGCTCAAAGTTGTCCATACGTGAAGGCAGAGTGTTTCTTCTGCAGAAAGACGGGACATCTTGCGAAGGCATGCCGACTGAAGGGTAAACCAGCTTTCAAAGCTACGAGTCCAGCGTTCAAAGCTATGAGTAGAAATCCCAAGAGACTACATAGCATGGAAGAATAACAACAGGATGAGGAGATGTTAGAGTTACAAGTCATCAGGAGCACGAGGTTAACGGACAGCGATTCGGAAAGCATCAAAATCCACATAAATGTTGCGGGATTCAAGATACCAATGGAAATTGACACGGGTGCATCCGTGAGTGTAGTACCGGAGTCACTGTACCGCGACAAATTGCATGATTTCCAACTGGAGAAATCCAAGGTAGAGCTGTGAGGCTACTCGGGAGAGAAAATTCCTGTGGTAGGTCATATCACCGTACCAGTGAAATATAAAGATCAATTTCAGAACTTGCCTCTAATTGTAGTGAAAGGAGACAAGCCTGCCTTACTAGGAAGAAATTGCTTGAGTTAACTGAAGCTGGATTGGAGTAAGATTTTCTGTGTCAAAGCGAGATTTTCATCAACGGATGATGTTATCAAGCAGTATCCGAAGGTGTTCTGTGAAACGGGCAGTCCGATCCAAGGCTTCAAGGCGAGTGTCAGGGTACAGAAGGACGTTAGATCAGTTTACTACAAGCCATGTTCCGTACCATATGCACTCAAGGAGAAAGTTGAGCAAGAACTCAAAAGACTAGAGACTGAGAACATTATTTGTAAGATAGATCGATGTAATTGGGCTACACCCATTGTTGTTGTACCTAAGTCCGATGGTAAGGTAAGATTGTGTGGTGACTATAAAGTAACCGTAAACCAGGTTCTGGAGGGTAATGTCCCCAATACATTGCTGAATATAGAAGATTTGTTCACAACACTGACAGGTGGTCAGATCTTCTCAAAACTGGATCTTACGAATGCCTACTTACAGCTTGAACTGAATGAGGAGTCCAAGTCATGTTTGACTCTAAATACTCATCTAGGCCTATATCAATTTAATAGGCTACCGTTTGGAGTGTCTTCCGCCCCTGCCATATTCCAAGAGGTGATGAACCAGATTTTGCAAGTTATTGAAGGGGTAGTATGTTATTTGGATGACATACTAATTTCAGCACCAAATAGGCAAATTCATAATAACATATTGAATGAAGTCCTCAAAAGGCAAGAGAAGCACAGAGTATGTGTGTCGGCTCGTAAGTGTGAGTTATTTAAAAACTCAGTGGAGTACTTAGGTACAGAGTAGACAATAATGGTTTACATCCAAGCATGGAAAAAAACTGGATGCGATCAGAAATGCACCCACTCCCAGGAATGTCACTGAACTTCGTTCATTCTTGGGTCTTTTGAACTATTATGGGAAGTTCCTACCAAATTTGGCTATAGTATTACATCCACTGAATGAACTTTTGAAAAAACAGGTCCATTGGAAGTGGTCAAAAGAATGCGATACAGCATTCAAGGAGTGTAAAAGCAAATTGGTAAAGAGCACCATGTTAGTTCACTATGACATATCTAAGGAGATTAAGCTAGCATGTGATGCCTCTCCGTATGGAATTGGGACAGTAATCTCTCATGTATCACGTAGTGGGGAGGAGAGACCAATTGCTTTTGCTTCACGCACTCTCAGTGCCAGTGAGAGTAATTATGCGCAAATTGAAAGGGAAGTTTTGGCATTCATTTTTGGGGTCAAGAAGTTCCACAAATACTTGTATGGTCGTAAGTTTACTCTCGTTATAGACCATAAGCCCCTAACTGGGGTACTGGAGTTGCATGTTCAGCCATGAACTCATTGAATGGCGGTGTAGGCTAGAAGGGCCGAATGGCCTACTCCTGCACCTATTTTCTATGTTTCTATGTTTCTAACAGCAATCCTCCATCCAAAGTCCCCAATTCCAACATTAGCTGCAGCCCGAATGCAGAGCTGGGCTTTGATTTTGTCAGCATATATATATGATATTGAATACAGACGATCAGCTGATCACAGTAATGCTGATGCAATGTCTAGATCGCCTTCCCCATCACAAGTTACATCCAATAGGGAAGAAGTGTTTTATTTTTCATACATTGATGAACTGCCAGTCACAGCTGAAGCGATTGGTAGAGCAACCAAACGTGACCCAGTGATGTCAAAGGTGTGTGAGTATATTGTAAATGGATGGCCAAACCAGGTAACAGACAAAGATACACATCCATTCTTCATTCGTAGGAATGAATTATCAGTCGATAAAGATTGTATCATGTGGGGTGCAAGAGTGGTTATACCAAATAAATTCAGGTCCAAGTTATTAGGAGACCTCCATGACCAGCACCTGGGAATGTGCTTGACCAAGAATTTTGCACACAGTTATTTACGGTGGCCAGGTCTTGATAAAGATATAGAGTACATCGTGAGTCAGTGTACGACATGTCAAATGGTAAGCAAGCAACCACCACCAGTACCATTACAGTCATGGAAATGGCCTCCCAGGGTGTGGCAAAGGCTACATATTGATTTTGCTGAGTTAGAAGGTCAACAATTGTTCATTATGATTGATAGCCATTCGAAGTGGGTTGAGGTGTTTCCAATGTGGAAAATAACAAGTAAAACATTGGACATTTTAAGAAAATTATTTTCTTCCCTGGCCTCCCTGAAGAGATTGTTTCGGATAATGGACCACAATTTTGTTCAGAAGAATTTGCACAATTCATGAGCAAAAATGGTGTGAAACATACCAAGGTTCCACCATACCATCCTGCTTCGAATGGTGCAGCAGAGCGCACTGTACAAATTGTAAAACAAACGTTAGATCCAAATCCAAGGAAATGACAGTTGTCATTGGATCACAAATTGGCTAATTTTTTGATTACATATCGAAACACTCCTCATACAACTACTGGTAGAACACCAGCAGAGTTGTTTCTTAAACGACAGCCACGAATCAGATTCTCGTTGTTACAACCAAATTTGGCACAGTCTGTAGAAGAGACACAATTAAGACAGAAAGAGAATCATGACAGAGGTAGAGTAAAAGGGAGAAGTGTGAAATTAAACCAGAAGGTGAGAGTGAAGAACTATCACCATAAATGGTTAAAGTGGTTACCAGGAAGAGTGGTGAAGATATGTGATCCTCGCACATATTTGGTAAAAATGTTTGATAATGGACAGGTTAGGTTTGTTCATATTGATCATATTTTACCTACAGACATGGAAGGAGTTGAAGGTGGGAATGATTCAATTATTTCTGACTCATCAGATAGTTTTGATACACCAGCAGCAAATCCTAAATCCAATGTACTGGAAACAAATCCAGGAGAGAATCAGAATGAAAGCCTGAGTCCGAGTCAGGAAAACAAAGAGTTTGAAGTTAAAGTGAGTTCAAATGAAAATCAAGGAAATTCCGTGGAGGAAAACGTTCCTCAGGATGAGTCTCGAATGAGTTTAGATTCGACACCATGTTTGGAAGGTTCTGTTCGAGAGCAAAGGTATCCTCTTCGAAACAGAAAACAAGTGGTAAAGTTAAATTTGTAAATATGGAAAAAAAAGTTTATATCCTGCGTTATGTATAAACATGAAAGTTATGTATGATGTTTGTTACATTAACTTCTTCATTAAGGAGGGAGAAGTGTAATGTCTGTAAGCTTGTAATGTTTGTAGCTCCACACTGTGGATGTGGACGTATTGTGTACTGCAAGTGCAGGGTTAATAATAAACAGAACCAGGCAGATTTCCGGAGACTTCCGAGCGAGCTGCCTGCCATGTTAGGAAGCTGTGTGTTCTGTGCTCTGTGAATATATCACAACATGTATCACCTGGGTTCTCTGAGGGACCTCCACCGGAGAGCCAGGCGAGCCATCACGGAGACGGAGAGATTCTGGGCCACTGCGTTTCCCTGGTATGGAGCGGGTGAATCGGCAAGGGATCCATTAACATGGCTTGCGTCCTGGAACAGGTGGCCAACGATACAGCTAAGCCCTAGTTAAGGTTAATGCAGAGATGGTAGCCCTCCGCACAGTAGCTCTGCAAAATCGGATGGCCCTTGACTATGTGTTGGCAGAAAAAGGGGGAACCTGTGCCCTGATCGGGGCCGAATGTTGTACATACATCCCGGATAGCTCGGGAGAAATTACCGATCTGGCAGGGTATATCCAAGAAAAGGTTAAAAAGCTTAAGCAACCACCAGCCTCCACGTTGTGGGACTGGTTCTCAGGGTGGTTCGGATCTATCGGAACGTCACTAATCCAAGGTCTGGCTACCTTTGTGGTGGTGGTAATAATGCTGTATTGCCTATGTATGTTACTTAAATGTTGTATAAGCAAAGCACTGTCATCTTTACTATCGAGCAGACCTGTAACCCAACCGCCCTCAAACTACGAGAACCGAGCGGTGTCTCAGAAGGTGGCATACACACGCCCAAAACACCTATATGATGATGTTTCACAAGCAGCAGAATGAGGTGCGACAGGAGATGGGAACCTGGACCCCGGAGTGGAGACCCCAGGGCTCAGGAACCGGCACATCACATCACCAATTTCTGCATAAAGACCGGGTATACGTTGGCCTAGAATTATGTATATGAAAAATTTCGGCCAAATGAGGGATTGAAGGGTTAATAGCGTTAGTGCGAAATTGCTGTGCTTTAGAAAATGAGATAAGCAATTACGAAAAGGTCACAAGACGCTGAGCAACATAGAAACCAACCACACACCACACGCTGGCCGAACATAAGGAAGTGAGTCAGACAAACATGACTGTACAAATTGTTGTGTAGACACTTTTGAAATGCCAGAAGATCAGGTCATGTAGAAGCAGTGACATGTGACCTTTGCGGTTTACGACTTTAAATACTAATTTTGTGCAACCCCAAATTGAGTTGTTGCCTGGTTGAGGGACCTACATACAAATCCCCTGGTACCTTGTATTAATAAACTCTGTGTGTTTTCAACTCTCTAACGTAGTCTCGGAGTAGATTTATTTCTACCTCGGGGTTTTCCCCCAACAGGCAGAGTGCAAATACTGACACACTACTGGGGCATGTGTGCAAATACTGACACACTGCTGGGGCAGTGTGCAAATACTGACACACTGCTGGGGCAGAGTGCAAATACTGACACACTGCTGGGGCAGAGTGCAAATACTGACACACTACTGGGGCAGTGTGCAATGACTGACACACTACTGGGGCCATGTGCTAATACCGACATACTACGGGGGCATGTGTAAATACTGACACACTACTGGGACATGTGTAAATACTGACACACTACTGGGACAGAGTGCAAATACTGACACACTACTGGGGCAGTGTGCAAATACTGACACACTACTGGGACAGAGTGCAAATACTGACACACTACTGGGGCAGTGTGCAAATACTGACACACTACTGGGACAGAGTGCAAATACTGACACACTACTGGGGCCATGTGCTAATACCGACATACTACGGGGGCATGTGTAAATACTGACACACTACTGGGACAGAGTGCAATGACTGACACACTCCTGGGGCCATGTGCTAATACCGACATACTACGGGGGCATGTGTAAATACTGACACACTACTGGGACAGAGTGCAAATACTGACACACTACTGGGACAGAGTGCAAATACTGACACACTACTGGGGCAGAGTGCAAATACTGACACACTACTGGGGCAGTGTGCAAATACTGACACACTACTGGGGCAGAGTGCAAATACTGACACACTACTGGGGCAGAATGCAAATACTGACACACTACTGGGGCCATGTGCTAATACCGACATACTACGGGGGCATGTGTAAATACTGACACACTACTGGGACAGAGTGCAATGACTGACACACTACTGGGGCCATGTGCTAATACCGACATACTACGGGGGCATGTGTAAATACTGACACACTACTGGGACAGAGTGTAAATACTGACACACTGCTGGGGCAGAGTGCAAATACTGACACACTGCTGGGGCAGAGTGCAAATACTGACACGTTCCCAAGGACCCGATGCCAACAATGCTATGCCCGTGTGGCCCCCGGTACACTTCCCGCAACGGCTGCCCCACTCTAGCCGGAATTAAAATTGCAGTCGGGGCCTGCTGATGTCTGTGTCCCCAATCTGCCTGTTTGAAGAGGAGCCCCTCTGCAAGGATCCAGCAAGGACGTGACCAGTAAGTCTCCCGGCCGATTTGAATCGTATTGCCTCGGGTTAAATTCCAGTTCCATAGTGACTCCATTCAATCTAAAGGAAGCTACAATTTCTGATCAAACTGAGAGGCAGCAGGCCCCAGCAACACAAGATCAGGGTCTTCTTCCAGCAACAGATCGGCCCGAGCTCAGCCCAACGCTGGAGGTAGATCCAGGGACCCAGTCCAGGATCCATCGCAGGCTGTGACACCCAGAGCCTCCCAGGGGGATCGACCTTGGGGGCCATTCACACACAACTTCGGGGAGAAATTCGGGTTGTTTGTGTCTCCCGTTACCGTCCGCGGGGGAACGGATACCTACTCCCGCAAAATGCCCGCGTCAACTTAACTCCCCCTCGCTCCAAACAACTTCACTCCATCCTCACTCCAAACAGCTTCACTCCTCCTCACCCAAAACAACTTCACCCCTCCTCACCCCAAACAGCTTCAGTCGCCCTCGCTGCAACAGTTAACACCCCCCACTGTGGTGTCCTTACACCTTACTATAGAATTACACGAGGCATGTATTGCAGACAAGGTCACTCTGTGACCTGAACCTTTATTCCCAGGACCAAGAAGTGCTGACCCTGCGTGGGACCTCCCTTTATATACCTGGATGACCAGGTGAGGAGTGTCTCCCACAAGTTCACCCCCTGTGGTCAAGGTGTGCATTTCTCAGGTGTATACAGTGTGCAGTGTTGTTGCATAAAGGTTACAGTTATGTGAAGGTTACAAACATGACACCCACGCTCCAAACCCACCCTCCTGAGTCTTTTCAAATGGGGTCCTGATCAAAGTTGGAAGAAAGTTACATTTCTGCAGTAAGATGGAATTTGTCTGCCCAGCAATCCCCAAGGTCATCCAGAGAGCAAGCCAGCCTCACACCAGGGCTCGTTTATCATTTTAGAACCAACAGTTCCCCTCAAATCAACAATGTGAGGCGATGGCGGGACCATTTGGAGCTGACTTTAATTACAACGACTATCAAACTGAAGAGGTCCAGATGTCACCTTTACGTTCCACTCGCCCTGGTGATTTCCCTGCTGGCACATTTTCCCTCTTTATTTCTTTGAAATGGTCTTCCTAATAGGATCATAGAATCACAGAGTGGTTACCACACAGAAGGAGGCTGTTCGGCCGGCCGAGCCCGTGCCTGTTGGTGTCCTGATGCTGGAATACAAGCAGCTTCATGTTACGGGGCAAACGGGCTCAATTACCAGAAACTCGCCCGCCGTGATTTATTTGAGCTGGGGGCCTGGCCCATTCTGTGGTTTCCAGAAGCTGGCGGAAACTCGAATTGCGTTGAAGCTAACGTGCGTGCGAAATTCCGCCTTCTGTTGCGCTGATTCCGTACGAATTGCGGCAAAATGAAACGCAGCGTAACCGAGGGGAGATTAACGGCCCCGTGCGCCTGATACAGAGGGGCCCGGGGTAAGCGATATCTTTTTAGCCTGAGCTGCACGCACCCTCCTTTAGCCTCCGTGCTCCCCCCCCCCCGACAATGACAGGCCACGTCAGTCTAACCAGGCTCGGGACCCCTACTCCGACAGAGCTGACACCCACTCATCGCCGGGCAGTACGTTACAAACGGGGGCCAGTCAGCCTCACATGTGGGGCGATCTACCACAGCATATCACGGTCTCTGACATTCCATGTATAGCGCCAGCAGCAGACTTTTAACTGAGGTTGCATTACAGTGTTAGTTTACGGATGATTTCAAAGGTGTGAAAATTGATTTTCTTCTTTTAGCTGCTAGTTTTCCACCTGAGCATTAGGGAATTGTTTATCCGTGAATTCTGTACTCATTAACATGAGGGATGTTGGTGCTGTCAAATGGAACCGTTTACTATTTTAATCAGCTAGAGTCAGCATCAAACACTCCCAGGGCAGGTACAGCATGGGGTTAGATACAGAGTAAAGCTCCCGCTACACTGTCCCATCAAACACTCCCAGGGCAGGTACAGCACGGGGTTAGATACAGAGTAAAGCTCCCTCTACACTGTCCCATCAAACACTCCCAGGGCAGGTACAGCACGGGGTTAGATACAGAGTAAAGCTCCCTCTACACTGTCCCATCAAACACACCCAGGGCAGGTACAGCACAGGGTAAGATACAGAGTAAAGCTCCCTCTACAATGTCCCATCAAACACTCCCAGGCCAGGTACAGGGGGTTAGATACAGAGTAAAGCTCCCCCTACACTGTCCCATCAAACACTCCCAGGGCAGGTACAGGGGGTTAGATACAGAGTAAAGCTCCCTGTTCACTGTCCCATCAAACACTCCCAGGGCAGGTACAGGGGGTTAGATACAGAGTAAAGCTCCCTCTACACTGTCCCATCAAACACTCCCAGGGCAGGTACAGGGGGTTAGATACAGAGTAAAGCTCCCTCTACACTGTCCCATCAAACACTCCCAGGGCAGGTACAGGGGGTTAGATATAGAGTAAAGCTCCCTCTACACTGTCCCATCAAACACTCCCAGGGCAGGTACAGCACGGGGTTAGATACAGAGTAAAGCTCCCTCTACACTGTCCCATCAAACACTCCCAGGGCAGGTACACCATGGGGTTAGATACAGAGTAAAGCTCCCTCTACACTGTCCCATCACGCACTCCCAGGGCAGGTACAGGGGGTTAGATACAGAGTAAAGCTCCCTCTACACTGTCCCATCAAACACTCCCAGGGCAGGTACAGGGGGTTAGATATAGAGTAAAGCTCCCTCTACACTGTCACATCAAACACTCCCAGGGCAGGTACAGCACGGGGTTAGATACAGAGTAAAGCTCCCTCTGCACTGTCCCATCAAACACTCCCAGGGCAGGTACACCAGACAAGTATATGGGGGAGAAGGGAATAGAGGGTTGTGCTGATAGAGTTAGATGAGGAAAGACGGGAGGAGGCTCGAGTGGAACATAAATGCCGGCATGGCCTGGTTGGGCCCAATGGCCTGTTTGTGTGCCGTATATGCCGTGTAATCCTGTGTAGTACGGTTCTGTCGCAGTGTTCACACACTCGGGCTGCAAGCTGCTTCTGAACTTGTGTAATTCGGTGATCGGCTTGTGCTCCTGAACCACAGCCCGGCCACACAATGGGGCTCGCTGAACCAGAAACAGGTCGAAAGCGCCTTGCTCGATAATATGCTCGCTGCTTCCCCAGTCGTGGCCACGCTCCCTGGCCCTCCACCCGTGTACGTGGGCCTGATAGTCCCAACCTCGCAATCTGTGGCCCAAGTGTAAGATAGAGCTCCCCTAGTGGACTAGTGCTCCATCAGCAGTGCATCTGAAACAAGCACTCTACTCAGAGCTCCGTCACGGCCAGCAAGCCCCAGGTGGGCAGAGGAAACGCTTCAGGGACACCCTCAAAGCCTCCTTGAAAAAATGTAACATCCCCACCGACACCTGGGAATCCCCGGCCCAAGTCCGCCCTAAATGGAGGAGAAGCACCTGGGAGGGCGCTGAGCACCTCGAGCCTCTTCGCCGGGAGTACGTGGAGGCCAAGTGCAAACAACGGAAGGAGCGCAGGACAACCCAAGCCCCCCACCCACCCGTCCCTCCGACCCCCGTCTGCCCCGACCTGTGACAGAGACTGTAGGTCCCGCATTGGGCTCATCAGTCACCTGAGAACTCAGTGTTAGTGTGGGAGCAAGTCATCCTCGACTCCGGGGGAACTGCTGAGGAAGAAGGCTGCTCCAGCCAATGGACTATTGTGGTAATGCAACTACTGTGCATATAATAAAAGGATCATGTGACTATATCACATGACAAGTTCCTGTTGTGCTTTGTGTCTGTGCGTTTGTATAGCACGCCAGGGTGTAACTTCAGCCTGTGAAGCTGGTAATGTAACAAGCGCAGGGGTCATCCAGGGACCTGTGTCATTAAATATACCTCACTGGATATGACACATACCCCCTTGTGATCTCCTGGAGTTTAGAAAGAGTTAGAACAAACACAATCAGACATAACGAAACAGACTGATTGATCGTAACAGATAAACACCGACAAAATCAACACAGCACTTTCCATTAGTATACAAAATATTTCATAACAACATAAGAAATAGGAGCAGGAGTGGGCCATTCGGCCCCTCGAGCCTGCTCCGCCATTCAATACGATCATGGCTGATCTGATCATGGACTCAGCTCCACTTCCCCGCCCGCTCCCCATAACCCTTCACTCCCTTATCGCTCAAAAATCTCTCTATCTCCACCGTAAATATATTCAATGTCCCAGCCTCCACAGCTCTCTGGGGCAGAGAATTCCACAGATTTACAACCCTCTGAGAGAAGAAATTCCTCCTCATTTCTGTCTTAAATGGGCGGCCCCTTATTCTGAGACGATGTCCCCAAGTCTCCCTTCGTAAATTCCTAAATAAGAAACAAGCAGACTGCACTGTTGTGCTGACGTTAACCGTGGCCTGGTGTCTGTGCAGTGACAGATTGAGGCCATTATCATCAATCAGAATGTGGCCCCAGCCACAACCTGGCATTGATCGGTGGTCACAGCCCAGTGAGCTGATCTTAGCCGGGACAACAGTCAGCACCTTGCAACTGCTCTCAATCTTCCCAGCTCGGAGAGGGGCAGAGAGGTGAATGATGGCTCTGATACTGGGCTGGACTAACACCCTGACCTCACTATCTCAGCTCACTCAATGAGACAGTCCTTTGGGCACCTCCACCACCACTCAGCTCTTTGAAGGAAGGAATGAGGAAAGTTGGAGTTAAAGGAAGAATAAGACTTGCATTTCTATAGCGCCTTTCTCGACCACCGGATGTCTTAAAGCGCTTCACAGACAATGAAGTACTTTTTGGAATGTGGTCACTGTTGTAATGTAGGAAACACAGCAGCCAGTTTGCGCACAGCAAGCTCCCACACACAGCAATGTGATAATGACCAGAGAATCTGTTTTAGTGATATTGATTGAGGGATAAATATTGGCCCCAGGACACCGGGGAGAACTCCCCTGCTCTTCTTCCAAATAGTGCCATAGGATCTTTTACATCCACCTGAGAGGGCAGATGGGGCCTCGGTTTAACGTCTCATCCGAAAGATAACACGCCCAACAGTGCGGTGCTCCCTCAGTACTGCCCCTCCGACAGTGCGGCGCTCCCTCAGTAGTCCCTCCGACAGTGCGGCACTCCCTCAGTACTGCCCCTCCGACAGTGCGTGCTCCCTCAGTATTGTGTTCCGAACACAGATGAGACTGCACACAGGGAGGTTAAAGTAACAGTGACCTCAGTCTTTAATAAAACACTCCAAAGTGAGGAACAGGCCTTAGGGGCCGGCTTATATACAGTGCTCCCAAAGGATGCTGGGATCCCTTGGGACTTCAGGGGATGAGCTCCCTGGTGGCGGAACATGTGAGTGCATGTTTTACAGATACACAACATCACTTCCCGCCCCCCCCACAAAGTTAAAGTGAAAACTATTTACAAGGTGAGGCGGTCGGGAGCCTTTCTTTCCCTGGTGGACCGCCTCGATACAAATGTCTGTTCTGGTGTGTTGGCTGTGCCCTCGCTGGGCTGGCGTGTTGTTGGCCCTGCAGGGCTGCTGGGTGAGCCTGGCCTTGCTGGGCTGTTGGGCGTGATGGGTTCGATTTCCTGGTCCAGGGTGGTGTCTTTGATCCTTTGGGTGTGTGTTGTGGGCTCGAAAAAGGTGATGTCTGCTGTGGGTTGTTCAGGGCAGTCTGTGAACCGCAGCCTCGTTTGGTCCAGGTGCTTTCTGCAAATTTGTCCATTGTCTAGTTTGACTACAAACACCCTACTCCCTTCTTTAGCTATCACCGTGCCCACGATCCACTTGGGACCATGCCCATAGTTTAGCACATACACAGGGTCATTCAGATCAATTTCCCGTGACACAGTGGCGCGACCATCGTTTACATTTTGTTGCTGCCGCCTGCTCTCTACCTGATCATGCAGGTTGGGGTGAACCAGCGAGAGTCTGGTTTTAAGTGTCCTTTTCATGAGTAGCTCAGTCCAGGGCACCCCTGTGAGCGAGTGGGGTCTCGTGCGGTAGCTGAGCAGTACTTGGGACAGGCGGGTTTGGAGTGAGCCTTCTGTGACTCGTTTAAGGCTCTGTTTGATGGTTTGTACTGCCCGCTCTGCCTGCCCATTGGAGGCTGGTTTAAACGGGGCCGAGGTGACATGTTTGATCCCATTGCGGGTCATGAATTCTTTAAATTCGGCACTGGTGAAACATGGCCCGTTGTCACTGACCAGTATGTCAGGCAGGCCGTGGGTGGCAAACATGGCCCTCAGGCTTTCAATGGTGGCGGTGGCGGTGCTTCCCGACATTATTTCACATTCAATCCATTTTGAAAAAGCATCCACTACCACCAGGTACATTTTACCGAGAAACGGGCCCGCATAGTCGACATGGATCCTCGACCATGGTCTGGAGGGCCAGGACCACAAACTTAGTGGTACCTCTCTGGGCGCGTTGCTCAACTGAGCACACACCCTGCATTGCCGTACACAGGATTCTAAGTCAGAGTCGATACCGGGCCACCACACGTGGGATCTGGCTATCGCTTTCATCATTACTATACCCGGGTGTGTGCTGTGGAGATCCGAGATGAACATCTCCCTGCCCTTTTTAGTAGCACTACACAGTTACCCCACAACATGCAGTCTGCCTGAATGGACAGCTCGTCCTTTCGCCGCTGGAATGGCTTGATTAGTTCTTGCATTTCAACGGGGATGTTGGCCCAGCTCCCATGCAGTACATAGTTTTTTACTAGGGACAGCAGAGGATCTTAGCTGGTCCAAGTCCCAATCTGGTGGGTCGTGGCAGGTGATTTATCATTTTCAAACGCTTCCATGACCATCAACAAGTCTGCGGGCTGCGCCATTTCCACCCCCATGGTGGGCAATGGTAGCTGACTGAGAGCATCTGCACAGTTCTCGGTGCCTGGTCTGTGGCAGATGGTATAGTTATACGCTGATAGCGCGAGTGCCCACCTTTGTATGCAGGCTGAGGCATTAGTATTTATCCCCTTGTTTTCAGCGAACAGGGATGTGAGGGGCTTGTGATCGGTTTCCAGCTCAAATCTGAGGCCAAACAGATACTGATGCATTTTCTTTACCCCGAACACACACGCTAATGCCTCTTTCTCAATCATGCTGTAGGCCCTCTCGGCCTTAGACAAGCTCCTGGAGGTATAGGCGACAGGTTACAACTTCCCCGCAACATTAGTTTGTTGTAATACACACCCGACTCCGTACGACGACGCATCACATGCTAGCACAAGTCTTTTACATGGGTTATGCAATACAAGCAGCTTGTTGGAGCATAAAATGTTTCTGGCTTTCTCAAAAGCAATTACTTGTTTTTTTCCCCATACCCAGTTCTCACCTTTGTGCAATAACACATGTAGGGGGCTCTAAAATGGTGCTTAACCCCGGTAGGAAGTTACCAAAATAATTGAGGAGTCCCTGGAACGACCGCAGCTCCGTGATGTTCTGTGGCCTGGGCACGTTCCTGATAGCCTCTGTCTTGGCGTCTGTGGGCCGAATGCCGTCCGCCACGATCTTTCTCCCAAAAGCTCCACTTCTGTTGCCATGAAGATGCATTTCGACCTCTTCAGTCGCAGCCCTACGCGATCCAGTCGCTGGAGGACCTCCTCCAGGTTTTGTAGGTGCTCGATGGTGTCCTGACCCGTGACCAATATGTCGTCCTGAAAAACCACCGTGTGTGGTACCGACTTGAGTTGACTCTCCATGTTTCTCTGGAAGATCGCTGCAGCCGACCGAATTCCAAACAGGAATCTGTTGTAGATGAACAGTCCCTTGTGCGTGTTGATGCAGGTGAGGCCCTTCGAAGACTCCTCCAGCTCCTGCGTCATGTAGGCCGAAGTAGGTCGAGCTTGGTGAACGTCTTGCCTCCTGCCAGCGTCGCAAATAGGTCGTCTGCCTTAGGTAGCGGGTATTGGTCCTGTAGCGAGAAACGATTAATAGTTACTTTATAATCGCCGCAAATCCTGACCGTGCCATCACTTTTGAGTGCTGGAATAATCGGGCTGGCCCACTCGCTGAATTCCACTGGGGAGATGATGCTCTCGCGTTGCAGCCTGTCCAGCTCGATTTCCACTCTCCCTTATCATGTGAGGTACCGCTCGCGCCTTGTGGTGAATGGGTCGTGCCTCTGGGACCAAGTGGATCCGTACCTTCACCCCGGAAAAGTTTCCAATGCCTGGCTCAAAAATGGAAGGAAATTTGTTAAGAACCTGGGTACATGAGGCCTCATTGACATGTGATAGCGCTCGGATGTCATCCCAGTTCCAGTGGAATTTGCCCAGCCAGCTCCTTCCAAGTAGTGTGGGGCCATCGCCCGGGACAATCCAGAGTGGCAGTTCATGCACCGTGCCCTCGTAGGTGACCTTGACCGTGGCGCTGCCCAGGACAGTGATAAACTCTTTGGTGTACGTTCTCAGTTTTGTGTGGATGGGGCTCAGGGCTGGTCTGAGTGCCTTGTTGAACCACAGTCTCTCAAACATCTTTTTACTCATGATGGATTGGCTAGCACCAGTGTCCAGTTCCATGGCTATGGGTAAGCCATTCAATTTTACATTCAGCATTATAGGTGGACATTTTGTCGAAAATGTGTGCACTCCGTGTACTTCAGCATCTGCCTCCTCTCTCTGAGGCTTGAAATTGCTTTGATCCACCATGGACCGATCTTCCTCTGCCACGTGGTGGTTAGCAGGTTTTGCAGAACTTGCAGCTCGTTTGCAAGCTCGTTGGAGGTGCCCCATTGTTCCACAGCTCTTGCAAACATACCCTTTGAAGTGGCATGAATAGGCTGAATGGAAGCCTCCACAACGCCAACAAAGGTGTGAATTGCCTTGCATTCATCCTTTGTTGCGGACTCTGAGTCATCTGGGTCACCTGAGGCCTGCTGGCAGTTGCAGACTCGTGGGTTCTGCCCTGTACATTTCTGCTCGCAAACACAGTTCCAGTTAGTTTATGAACATTGCTAGCACTTGTGTGCTGAGAGATTTGTTTGGTGTTATCACTGGTGGACATAAATGCCTGTGCTATCGCAATGGCCTGACTGAGGGTCGGTGTCTCTACAGTCAAAAGTTTTCGTAGGATGGTCTCGTGGCCAATGCCCAGTACAAAAAAGTCTCTGAGCATTTGCTCCAGGTATCCATCAAACTCACATTGTCCTGCAAGTCGCCTTAGCTCGGGACGTAGCTCGCCACTTCCTGACCTTCAGATCGCTGGCACGTGTAGAACCTCGCCATCAGCACGCTCTCCCTCGGGTAAAGTTGCTCCTGAACCAGTGTACACAGTTCCTGATACGATTTATCTGTGGGTTTCACCGGAGCCAGAAGATTCTTCATGAGGCTGTAGGTCGGTGCCCCGCAGACTGTGAGGAGGACCGCTCTCCTTTTTGCAGCGCTTCCTTCTCCATCCAGCTCGTTGGCTACAAAGTACTGCTCTAGCCGTTCAACATAGGCTTCCCAGTCCTCACCCTCCGAGAACTTCTCTAGGATGCCCACAGTTTGCTGCATCTTTGCGTTGGATTCATCGCCAGTTATTGTGTTCCTAACACAGATGAGGCTGCACACAGGGAGGTTAAAGTAACAGTGACCTCAGTCTTTAATAAGACACTCCAGAGTGAGGAACAAGCCTTAGAGGCCAGCTTATATACAGTGCTCCCAAGGGATCCCAGCATCCCTTGGGACGAGCTCCCTGGTGGCAGAACATGGGAGTGCATGCTTTACAGATACATAACACTCATTACTGCCCCTCCGACGGTGTGGCACTCCCTCAATACTGCCCCTCCAACAGCGCAGCACTCCCTCAGCACCGCCCCTCAGCCAGTGCAGCACTCCCTCAGTACTGCCCCTCCGACAGTGCGGCACTCCCTGAGTACTGCCCCTCCGACAGTGCAGCGCTCCCTGAGTACTGCCCCTCCGACAGTGCGAGGCTCCCTGAGTACTGCCCCTCCGACAGTGCGGCACTCTCTCAGCACTTCCACTAGGAGTGTCAGCCTTGAAATATGTGTACAAATGTCTGGAGTGGGACTTGAACCCATGACCTCCTGACTCGGAGGCAAGTGAGACACGGTGGCTGCTCACTTCGCCACGCTGACCCTGGATTGCTGGGGACCTGTAATTAGTAACCAGTTGGGAAATGTCCTTTTTCAAATGAACACGGGTATCAATTACACTAACTAAACTCCTTATCAGTTATCAGCCCGTCCAATATCAAAATCTCATTACAACCAGATTGAACCCATGGCAAGCAGTTTTATGTCATTTTAATTATTTAAAACCAATTAATTACTTTATCCGCGGCTTACTGATTACTATTCTGCACGGAGCAAGATTGGAAGCCCCTGTGCCATCAATAATATCGCAAGCACTCCTGAGGAAGCGTTTAAATCCTCCGGCTTTTGAAATCTCCACATATCAGCAGCTTTGTGAACCAAGGTGAGGATGTTAATGCCGTGGGAATGCAATATTTCAGACTCAGCTCTCAGCGTCTGAGCTCACAGAGGTTTATGATCACCACAGCGGAGCTATCCCGGCCGACTGTCACAGTGCTGAGTGTTTGCATCCTCTGCCCTGCCACACTCACAGTTTTATTCCACATTTGTTGACCAAACTCAGGAGGGTGGCAAAAACAGGAGGCTATTTTAATCTAGTTCCAGCTTGGTGAGTGTCACTCCGATCCAGTCACAAACACAAGTTGGGCCGGACTTTCCGCTTGTTGCCGCCCCAGTTAGCGTCCCGGAGGAACGGCAATGGCGGTGGTGAGTGCTTCCGGGCGGGCGGCCAGCTCCCAGGGCCCTGCCGGGACATTGGTGGCCGGTTTCGGCGGGCAGGGTGCGGAGCATTACCGCCCGGGAGAGGCGAGCCGGTTCTGACACCGGATCGATGTTTGACCCTCGCCTGATCCGTAGTGCCCCGCAGCGCCCCCTGCTGGGAGCGCCTGGGGAAACAGGCGGTCTGACCCCTAGTGGCCGCAGTGAGCTCAGTGATGTCCACCTCGGGTCAGTGCGATTGGGTTTTATTTTATTTGCGATCCATGTTGTGGTGGCGAGTTATTTATTGGGAATGTTTTTGGTGTTTTTTCAGGTTTTTCCCTCCCCCAAGATCTCTCACAGAACGCTCCTAGGCCGGCTGTTTAACTCGGGATTGTCCCATGCTCAGCCGCCTAGCGCCCCGAGAGAGGTGTGTGACCCCTCCCCTAGTGCCCCGCCCACACTCAAGGCCCCGCCTCACACTCAGGGCCCCGCCCCACACTCAGGGCACACCCCACACTCAGGGCCCCGCCTCACACTCAGGCCCCGCCCCACACGGAGGCCCCGCCCACACTCAGGGCCCCGCCTCACACTCAGGCCCCGCCCCACACGCAGGCCCCGCCCACACGCAGGGCCCCGCCCCACACTCAGGGCCCCGCCCCACACGCAGGCCACGCCCCACACTCAGGGCCCCGCCCCACACTCGGGGCGCCGCCCCACACTCAGGGCCCCGCCCCCATTACTGCCCCGAAATCAGCAAAACTGAAGATCCAGCCCAAGGGGCTGACCTGAACTTCCGCCGACAGCACAAAACAGACTATGTCGCATCGACCCCCGATACATGCACGTCCCAATTTTCCTCTCCTTTGAAGTCTATGAAAGGACCAATCGGAGTGACGGATCAGGGCGGCTGATGTGTCAGTTACACAGCAGCCCCGAAAGGCAAAACTATCCACAAGGTAAATCACTGCAGCCAGAACCTTAACCCCATATAACTGGCAATACACGTTTCCTGTTTTGTTCAGTGTTCTGTGATAGGAACAGGAGGAGGCCCATTCAGCCCCTCGAGCCTGTTACACAGGAACAGGAGGAGGCCCATTCAGCCCCTCGAGCCTGTTACACAGGAACAGGAGGAGGCCATTCAGCCCCTCGAGCCTGTTACACAGGAACAGGAGGAGGCCCATTGAGCCCCTCGAGCCTGTTACACAGGAACAGGAGGAGGCCATTCAGCCCCTCGAGCCTGTTACACAGGAACAGGAGGAGGCCCATTCAGCCCCTCGAGCCTGTTACACAGGAACAGGAGGAGGCCCATTCAGCCCCTCGAGCCGGTTACACAGGAACAGGAGGAGGCCCATTCAGCCCCTCGAGCCTGTTACACAGGAACAGGAGGAGGCCATTCAGCCCCTCGAGCCTGTTGCACAGGAACAGGAGGAGGCCCATTCAGCCCCTCAAGACTGTTACACAGGAACAGGAGGAGGCCCATTCAGCCCCTCGAGTCTGTTACACAGGAACAGGAGGAGGCCCATTCAGCCCCTCGAGCCTGTTACACAGGAACAGGAGGAGGCCCATTCAGCCCTTGAGCCAGTTACACAGGAACAGGAGGAGGCCATTCAGCCCCTCGAGCCTGTTACACAGGAACAGGAGGAGGCCATTCAGCCCCTCGAGCCTGTTACACAGGAACAGGAGGAGGCCCATTCAGCCCCTCGAGCCTGTTACACAGGAACAGGAGGAGGCCATTCAGCCCCTCGAGCCTGTTACACAGGAACAGGAGGAGGCCATTCAGCCCCTCGAGCCTGTTACACAGGAACAGGAGGAGGCCCATTCAGCCCCTCGAGCCTGTTACACAGGAACAGGAGGAGGCCCATTCAGCCCCTCGAGCCTGTTACACAGGAACAGGAGGAGGCCCATTCAGCCCCTCGAGCCTGTTACACAGGAACAGGAAGAGGCCATTCAGTCCCTCGAGCCTGTTCCGCCATTCAGTGAGCTCACTTCTCCTGAGACTAGTTTAAGCCAGCATCAGATTCTGCAGTGTTTAGAAATACATAAATGAAACCCTACACACATAAAAGTATTGCACAAAGCAATAGGCTAGCATTAAATAACTAGCATGTATTGCTTTCCTTTCAGGGAGCCAGAGAAAAGAATATTGTGAGACTGTATATACACATATATATATCTCTATTGTTCGATATTTGTTACTCATCTATTCTAAAATAAATGTGATTAATTCAACTTTGAAACCAGATCTGATGGTCTGCTGTTCTATCACTTATCACAGATGGGAAACAGAATCCATGGATAGTTCCAATAGCTCAAAATAATTAAATGAAAGGTTCTTATTCTGTTACTGAAAGATTGCCTCGCCATTAAAGTAGAAAGACTTGCATTTCGATCGTGTCTTTCACGACACTTTACAGCCAATGAAGTACTTTTGGAGTGTAGTCACTGGTGTAATGTGGGAAACGCGGCAGCCAATTTGTGCACAGCAAGCTCCCACACACAGCAATGTGATAATGACCAGATAATGTTTTTTTTAGTGATGTTGGCTGAGGGCTAAATATTGGCCCCAGGACACCGGGGAGAATTCCCCTGCTTGTCTTCAAAATCGTGCCATGGGGTCTTTTACATCCACCTGAGAGAGCAGACGGGGCCTCGGTTTAATGTCTCATCTGAAAGACGGCACCTCTGACAGTGCGGCGCTTCCTCAGTACTGCCCCTCCGACAGTGCGGCGCTCCCTCAGTACTGCCCCTCCGACAGTGCGGCGCTCCCTCAGTACTGCCCCTCCGACAGTGCGGCGCTCCCTCAGTACTGCCCCTCCAACAGTGCGGCACTCCCTCAGTACTGCCCCTCCGACAGTGCGGCCCTCCCTCAGTACAGCCCCTCCGACAGTGCAGCTCTCCCTCAGTACTGCCCCTCCAACAGTGAGGCACTCCCTCAGTACTGCCCCTCCGACAGTGCGGCACTCCCTCAGTACTGCCCCTCCGACAGTGCGGCACTCCCTCAGCACTGCCCCTCCGACAGTGCGGAGCTCCCTCAGTACTGCCCCTCTGACAGTGCGGCACTCCCTCAGTACTGCCCCTCCGACAGTGCGGCGCTCCCTCAGTACTGCCCCTCCGACAGTGCGGCGCTCCCTCAGTACTGCCCCTCCGACAGTGCGGCGCTCCCTCAGTACTGCCCCTCCGACAGTGCGGTGCTCCCTCAGTACTGCCCCTCCGACAGTGCGGTGCTCCCTCAGTACTGCCCCTCCGACAGTGCAGTCCTTGCTCAGTACTGTGCTGGAGTGTCAGCCTGGATTTATGAGCTCAAGTTCCTGGAGCGGGACTTCAGAGGAGATTGTCCTTCGCCACGCGGACTGCAACGGCTCAAAGGGAAGGCCAATCAGCACCTTCTCAGGGCAACTAGGTACGGGCAATACACCCACATCCTGAGAATAAATTAAAAAGGTGGTATGCGTTAACCAGAGCGGACTATATGGCCCAGTGTGTGTCCAGTGACTCTCTCGTCCACATATCAAAGCTAATGAAACTCACCTGTGATATACTTACATTGGAGGCAGTTCGGAGAAGGTTCACTCGGTTGATTCTGGAGATGAGGGGGTTGACTTATGAAGATAGGTTGAGTAGGTTGGACCTATACACATTGGAGTTCAGAAGAATGAGAGGTGATCTTATTGAAATTTATAAGATAATGAGGGGGCTCGATAAGGTGGACGGAGAGAGGATATTTCCACTGATGGGGGAAACTAAAACTAGGGGACATAGTCTCAGAATAAAGGGCCGCCCATTTAAAACTGAGATGAGGAGAAAGTTCTTCTCTCAGAGGGTTGTAAATCTGTGGAATTCTCTGCCCCAGAGAGCTGTGGAGGCTGGGTCATTGAATATAGTTAAGGCGGAGATAGACAGATTTTTGAGCGATAAGGAAGTAAAGGGTTATGGGGAGCGGGCGGGGAAGTGGAGCTGAGTTCATGATCGGATCAGCCATGGTCTTATTGAATGGCGGAGCAGGCTCGAGGGGCCGAATGGCCGACTCCTGCTCCTATTTCTGATGTTCTTATGACAGTAACCTAGTGTACAAAGGATGGAAAAATATTCACTGTCACTTCCTTACTTCAGAAAATCAGCCAAAGTTATTGATTCAGGTCACAGAGACTTTCCTTGCTCAGTAACCCTGGCTTATTCCTCTCGCTCCCTGTCTTAGATTAGGGACAGTTTGAATCAGGTCCATCCCATTCGGAGCGGGGTTGAGACTGGCCAAGCTCCCTTTACAATCAGCCGACGTGGGAGGATCTGATCCCACTGGATTTAAACAGATCTCCGAGGTGAAAGGTTGGAACTAATTTCAGCAGCCAGCCCAGCCCTCTCAGTGTGCGTGTCTGTGTCTGGGCGCCCTGGTGCGACACTGCGACTGGGAGCAGGGAGGCCATGGTTGGGATAATCTGTCACTTCCATCAGTGAACTATGGAGACTTCACACATGAGTTAACTTTCTTTGTAGTTTATGTGATTTATTGACACATTTCCTGCAGATGATGTTTCGCTTACATTCAAAATTCATAATAAGAACACAAAACAGCCCCAGACTAATAGTCTGCGAAAAAGATAATTTCGATTGTGTGGAACAATGGCACAGAAAGAAAGGCAGGTATTTGAGATTGATCCCCTCTCCCCCACTCAGTGTAGGAATTTCAATGGGCTGCATGTTTAATTCGGCGTGGCAGATGTTCGCAGACTGGCGCTGGAATCGAGGGCGAGGCTGTCCCATATCAGAGAATATTCATCAGCCCAGCGAAGAACAGATGTGGAAACACTTGCTCTGTATTACAATCCTTTAGTCAAACGCTGTCTGCAAAGAGCCAGGACATTGATTGGGCTAATCAAGTTACTGCCGGGACTGCCGAGTGCAGCAGGCTGAGAGGGAGAGAGATGTTCCACAGTGCTCCCTATACAGCGGGGACACGAGCCTGTGTCGGGAGGTGCTCACCCCTCCCCCACCCCCTTCCCTTCCCCCCGCACCCTGGTCCTCCTCCCCTTCTCTCCTGCAGGCACTGACAATGGCACTGTTCCTTTGGCAACCTCCAGTAACCTTGACAACACGTGCCAGGCAATTATTCATCTAAATAGGCCCATCGCAACCACTCCTGCTGTTGTCCTCGCCCGTGCAGCATCAGTCAGTGGCGAGCATCGCAGCATTCCTGGCCACTGCCAGCCCCAACCCTCACTAACACAAAGGCTGAGCCACTTGCAACACCTCTACACTCTGCCTCGGCTTAGTTCGACCACCTCATGATCTGCCGGGCCCTCACTGCCAAGCGCAGCGCCGGGCATAACAGTAACCATTGGCGACGAGCTCAACCCATCTCTTTCTCCCCAAGCCGCAACGATGGAGGGTTTTTGTGGGGGAGAGTTCCACATCACTGCCTCCCTTTGTGTGAGGAAGTGTTTCCTAACCTCTCTCCTGAGTGGCCTGGCTCTGATTTTAAGGTATGTCCCCTTGTCCAAGACTCCCCCCACCACCAGCAGAGAACCTTTCTCTAGCTACCATATCAATTCCTTTCAAAATCCTAAAAACCTCCATCAAATCAGCCCGTAACCATTTATAATCTAGGGAATACAGACTACGTTTCTGTAATCTCGCCTCATATTCTAACCCTGGAGCCCTCGTAACATTCCGATGAAACTGCACTGCGTTCCTCCCAAGGTCAATGTATCCTTCCCTAAGATGTGATGCCCAGAACCCTACACAGTGCTCCAGAAATGGGCTAACCACAACATCCTCCCCTTTATATTCTACCCCTCTTGTTATAAAGTCTAACATTCCATTAGCTTGGTATCTATGCCCTTGGGCCAGCGAGCGACAATTGCAGTCGTGTTTCCAGTTCCCAGTAGCAATGCAGTGACCCCGGCTTGGACAGTAAGAGTGTGGCAGTATGACTCAGGACCCCTTCACTAGGTGAAGCGCTCCCATAACAAAATTCAGTCAAATTCCCTCTGTCCGAGCTTGTTTAAGTGTCAGAAATCCGCTCAAACGTGTTTCCGACCTCACTGCACACAGCCAGTAGAGGGAACCAGCCCCACAGATGAGAGCAGGGTCGAGCTCAGCTGTGACCCATGGTCGAATAGTCTGCTGATAGGGTTAGGGTTAGTGACAGCAGTTGGGGTTGGGGGTTGTGATTATTGTCAGGGTCGGGGTCAGGGTTGGGTTTGGGGTTGGGGTTAGGGTCAGGGTCAGGGTTGGTGTTGCAGTTAGGGTTAGGGTCAGGGTTAGGGCCAGGGTCGGGGTTAGGGTTAGGGTCAGGGTCAGGGTCAGGGTCAGGTTTGGGGTTGGGATTAGGGTCAGGGTTAGAGGCAGGGTTAGGGTCAGGGTCGGGATTGGGGTTGGGGTCAGGGTTCGGGTCAGGGTCGGGGTTGGGGTTGGGGTCATGGTAGGGTCAGGGTCAGGGTTGGGGTTGGGGTTGGGGTCATGGTAGGGTCAGGGTCAGGGTCGGGATTGGGGTTGGGGTCAGGGTTAGGGTCAGGGTCGGGGTTGGGGTTGGGGTCATGGTAGGGTCAGGGTCAGGGTTGGGGTTGGGGTTAGGGTCAGGGTTATGGTCGGGGTCAGGGTTGGGGTTGGGGTTGGGGTCATGGTAGAGTCAGGGTCGGGGTTGGGGTTAGGGTCAGGATTAGGGTTGGGTTTGGGGTTGGGGGTAAAATCCGGGTCAGGGTTAGGGCTAGGGTTAGGGTCAGGTTCATGGTTGGGGTTGGGGTCAGGGTCAGGGTGAGTGTTTGGGGTTGCGGTTAGGGTTAGGGTCAGGGTGAGGATCAGGCAATTCGATGGCTGACACCTAGTGACTGATCGCTTGGGAAATTCAACATCGGGAATCTGAACCTCAGCTCAAATCAACAGGAAATCAGCACAAACAAATCGTGGGCAAGAGGCAGAATATTTCTGTGTTCCGATGTGTGAGATGTTCTCCATTGCATCCGTGGGTGCCCAAAGCCAACTGCGAAAACATCTGATCGGCATAAGCTGCCTCAGGCTGTGTTGGATCTCCCAGCTCTGAGATATATCACTTGTAAATTCTGCAGCAACATAAACGTTGGTTGGAGCCAGTCGGCAGAGAAGCCATTTGTGTTGTTGACATTTGCTGGCAAGCCCACTGCTGAAACCTGTTCAGATGATTCGAGTGTCGGAGATGCCAGTGAGTCGTACAGCTGGAATTTTAACCATCTCCAGGACTAGTGGTGATAAACAGCTGTCACAGCATCTTCGCGCCAACCCGTGGTTATGGCACCGGGCAGAGCCCACGCTGCCACGTCTGGCAATGGACGACTGGAACCAGGTTACTCCAGGGCGACTCCCGAACACTATTTTTGAGCCTGTCAGGTATTGTTATTCCAAGACACGGGATGATTGACCATTAGTGAGATCGAGGAGACTCGATCTGATGGCTGCGAGGTTTTGTCCCACCCGATCCCGATGTCCCAATACCTGTGGGAATCTGCCCCGTGCTGTGTCTTGCTGGGCTGTACAGCTTTCGCTGGTTATATTCCCACAGTATTCCTTGGTGGGTTCCTGAACCGCGGCTGGTGCTGACCAGTTTCTGAGCTCTTTGGACTTCGGTAAGTGAGGAGCGGCGGTGGTCGGGAGGAGAGGTTCTTGAGGGTGGTCCCTGTTGTGTCTGTAATGCACCTATAACTGACTCCACGAGGCAATGTGTTGTACTCAAACTGTGTGACAGTCCTTTATTTGTAACTCCAGAGTGAGGCACCAGCGTGGTGGGCAGCCTTTTATACTGGGCCCTGCACACCTGTGCAGGTGACCCTCAGGTCTCCCACCGCAGTGCCCTCTGGTGGACAGCCTCTGCCACAGGGGCAGGAAATCCCGGTCTCCACCAGTTGCACCCTCTAGTGGTGTCAGAATAGTATATACACAGTGTAAACCTTATTGATAGTACATCAGGTAACAAGTCTCCATCTTATGCAGCTATACAGTGACTGCACAGAGAGTATAATAGTCTGCAGATATAACAATCCCTATCAGGCAACCTCCGCTGTGTGGAGCTCCCTGTAGCTTTGTTTCAAAACTCTTAAAGCTGGGTGATGGGCCCCTGAGCATGTGGGATAGCTGTGTGACAGTCAGTAACAAGCAAACTTTGCATTAGTAGAATTTATATAGAATTAACAACACCGAAACAGACCATTGGCCCCACGGGTCCGTGCCGGGGTTTATGCTCCACACCAGCCCCCTCCCACCCCTCTCCATCTCACCCCATCACCATATCCCTCTATTCCTTTCTCCCTCATGTGTTTATCCAGCTTCCCAATAAAAGCATCGATACTATTCGCCTCAAGCACTCCCTGTGGCAGTGAATGGCCTACATTTAAAAAATCCAAGTTTGCCCAAAGATTGTGAGCCAGCGTAACTCAGTTAGTTACGGTGTCCTTAGGTTAGTTTTGTTCTGAGTCATAGGGGGCGTAACCTGATGTCTGCACCAGTTTTTCACATTATGCAAGTTTGGCCAACTTACATTTCTCCCGGGATGGCGCATGTGACCACCTTCAAAAAACGTCCGGGCTACAAAACCAGCGCACATCAAACATCGACGCCGGAGGTCACTGTGTTTATGTGAAGGTTTGGAGGGAGTCAAGAACACTTTAAATATGCATCATCAAGCTTAATGTTTTCAAACTTAAAATGCAGAAAAGGGAAGTCGAATACAATTCTTTCATTTTGGATTTTGTTTAAAGCGCCACACCAGCATCGAACATCTTCAAACCGGCCCCTCGCCTGGACACAGGGGCTCGGGACTCATGGGAATAGGGGGGTGTGAGGGTGGGGGTGGGGGGTTGAGGGAGGGGGGAGGGTGGGGGGAGGGAGGGGGTGTGAGGGGGAGGGGTGTGAGGGTGGGGGGAGGGGTGGGGGTGTGAGGGTGGGGGGAGGGAGGGGGTGTGAGGGTGAGGGGTGTGAGGGAGGGGGGAGGGTGGGGATAGGGGGGTGTGATGGAGGGGGGTGTGAGGGAGGGGGGTGTGAGGGTGGGGGTGTGAGGGTGGGGGGGAGGGGTGGGGATAGGGGGGTGTGAGGGAGGGGGGAGGGTGGGAGGAGGGTGGGGGTGTGAGGGTGGGGGGACGGAGGGGGTGTGAGGGGGAGGGGTGTGAGGGTGGGGGGAGGGAGGGGGTGTGAGGGGTGTGAGGGAGGGGGGAGGGTGGGGATAGGGGGGTGTGAGGGAGGGGGGTGTGAGGGAGGGGGGGTGTGAGGGTGGGGGTGTGAGGGTGGGGGGGAGGGGTGGGGATAGGGGGGTGTGAGGGTGGGGGTGGGGGGGTGAGGGAGGGGGGAGGGTGGGAGGAGGGTGGGGGTGTGAGGGTGGGGGGAGGGAGGGTGAGGGGAGGGGTGGGGGAGGAGTGGGGGAGGGGGGGTGTAAGCAGAACTGAAGGTAGGAGAGTCCTTACACTATGCAGCAGCAGCATCAAATGAAGCCCGGGGTGGGGGGTGTCGGGGGGGTGTCGGGGGGTGTTGGGGGGTGTCGGGGGGTGTCGGGGGGTGGGGGGTGTCGGGGGGGTGTCGGGGGGTGGGGGGTGTCGGGGGGTTGGGGGGTGTCGGGGGGGTGTCGGGGGGTGGGGGGTGTCGGGGGGTTGGGGGGGGTGGGGGGTGTCGGGGGGGTGTCGGGGGGTGGGGGGTGTCGGGGGGTTGGGGGGTGTCGGGGGGGTGTCGGGGGGTGGGGGGTGTCGGGGGCGGGGGGGGTGTCGGGGGGGTGTCGGGGGGTGTTGGGGGGTGTCGGGGGGTGGGGGGTGTCGGGGGGTTGGGGGGGGTGGGGGGTGTCGGGGGGGTGTCGGGGGGTGGGGGGTGTCGGGGGGTTGGGGGGTGTCGGGGGGGTGTCGGGGGGTGGGGGGTGTCGGGGGCGGGGGGGGTGTCGGGGGGTTGGGGGGTGTCGGGGGGGTGTCGGGGGGTGGGGGGTGTCGGGGGCGGGGGGGGTGTCGGGGGGGTGTCGGGGGGTGTTGGGGGGTGTCGGGGGGTGTTGGGGGGTGTCGGGGGGTGTCGGGGGGTGGGGGGTGTCGGGGGCGGGGGGGGTGTCGGGGGGTGGGGGGTGTCGGGGGCGGGGGGGGTGTCGGGGGGTGGGGGGTGTCGGGGGGTGTTGGGGGGTGTCGGGGGGTGTCGGGGGGTGTCGGGGGGTGGGGGGTGTCGGGGGGGTGTCGGGGGGGTGTCGGGGGGTGGGGGGTGTCGGGGGGGTGTCGGGGGGGTGTCGGGGGGTGTCGGGGGTGTCGGGGGGGTGTCGGGGGGGTGGTTCTCGATATAACTAAGCCTATTGCACATACCCAGACCGAGGTGTGATCCATACTAGGGCGTCGACCCTGGCGAGAGAGACAACAAGGAACCTTGTCCTGTTGTTTTGAGCGACTTGCAAAGCTACAATTTATTCATGGGGGCAATACTGACAATGCCGTACCTTCTGCATGATGGTGCTGAGGAGGAGACAATTGATTCAAAGTCATCGCATGAGGAACCTCGGAGCACGTAGGGTGATGGGCAGGAGGCCTTGCCCAAGTCGGGTATATCGAGACATGCGTTCGTTCCTGAACTGAGTGATGCAGACTGTGAGAGAAGGCTGCGTTTCCACAAAGAAGTTGTAACCGAGATCTGTGAGTTAGTAAAAGCAGACCTGCAACCTAGAAGGAGGACTGCTTTGTCAGTTGAAGTGAAGGTTACAGCTGCACTTTCATTTTATGCATCTGGATTATTCCAGGCTACAACTGAGGATGTGTGTTCCATTTCTCAACATGTAATACAAATCTACATTCGGCAGGTGACTGCTGCACTATATGCCCGGAGGAGTGACTACATAGCGTTCCCCATGACCGCCCAGGCAATGAGTGACAGGGCTGTGGGCTTCTCCAGGATTGCTGACTTCCCAAAGTTAGAGGGTTGCATTGATTGTACCCACATCGCCTTGCGAGCACCTGTGGAGGATTCCGAGATGTACAGGTACAGAAAAGGCTGTTAATGTGCTGCTCGTGTGTGGCGGGATTGTCAGTCGGTTCACTGTCGTGTGCTGCATGCTGCATAACTTAGCCATCATGAGGCAGCAGCAGCTGGTGGTAGAAGACCCTCCTGAGGTGAGAGTGTCTGATGATGATGAGGAAGATGCAGATGATGAGGACGAGAAGGAGGAGGAGGAGGAGGAGGATGAGGAAGCCATGCAACTACCTGAACCCGGAGCGCGACGGCGGAGGAGGCCGGGCCGTCGTGCCCCTTTAACGATTGCTCGAGCCTTGCGCCAGCAGCTCATTTCTGAACACTTTGCTGCCTGAAGGCTCAGCGACAACTGTTCCACATGGACCATGTTTACTGTTTGGACCTGTTCCGTAATGTTGTGTTGTGTTAATGGAACAAATAATGGAAATGATTCAGTTACAATTTAAAATATATTTTATTCAAAAGTTCAACAAACACTTGTTTGTACTTAACTTAACTTTAATAAAAATATTCTTCATGTCGGGTAAAGCGCACTTCTGGATGGGGGGCAGGTGGTAATGTGGAGGGTCCGCCTTGGGCCTCTTCAGTGGCTGGTCAGGGGTTTGGGGTGGGAGGGGCAGTTGATTCTGTCAATGGGCATGAGGTCTGGGCGTGTTCCCTTATTGCAGCAGCCAACTCTGACATTCCCTCCCTCATGTGCCCTGATAGTGTCTCAACTACCTCCAACATTCCCTCCCTCATGTGCCCGGACAGTGTTCCCATTTCTCGTGAGAGTGTTGTTACTTCTCCCGACAGTCCCTATATCTCATCACCCACCCCACTGATGGTGTCCAGGAGTGACCGCACTCATTGCCATCATCTGAACCACATCTGTTAGATTCTGTACCTCAGGAGAGCGCTGTCGAGCTCTCCTTCCCCTCCTCACCCTGGGTGTACCTCGCTGCATCCCACTGGGACCCGCAGCCTCGGACAGTGGGAAACCATGGAATGTCCCACCAACACTCAAACCACTCAGGAAAGGGGCTGGCACCTCAATGGGCAGTGCCTGCACCTCCTCCAGAGTGAGTACAACAGTGAGGGCTTCATCCATCCCCTCATCTCCCCCTCCCCCTCACCCCGATGTTCTTGGTCTGGAAGGTGGGATTGGAAGATGTTCTCCTTCAGACTTGTCCGCGTCTGAATCTTCTTCAGCCTCGTCAGGGTTGGCCTCAAGTTCTGCAAAATATAACAGAACAAATATAATGGTTAGCAGCAGAGGAGGGGGCAGGGTGGGTGGTATGAGTAGGCTCACACAGTGCAGGCAGCAGGCTGGTTTAAAGGACCACGATGAATGATAGCACATTGCATCAACTGAAGCGTAGCTGACAGAGACATCCCCAGGAACCGAAGCCTGGCTAGCCCGCTCCTGTGGAATTTGCAGGACTTACCCTCTCCCTCGAGTGTGGGCCCAGCTTGTGCAGTGGTGGTTGTTTTTCTCCAGGCAGGACCCATCAAAGCAGTGACCCTGTCTTCCAAGGATGCCAGTGGGTGCAGATTTGCCGGGCCTCCTCCTGTTCGAGTTCTTTCTCATTTGTTGCATGCCACCTTCCTCTGCAAAGATGAAAATATCACGTTTTAGCGAGGGTGTCTTTCTGCTGGGTGGAACATATACAGCTGGTCACACTTACAATTGCAATTCCATTGAATAAATGAAAATATTACTTGCACTAACTGACCAAGGTCCTGCCACTTCTTTTTGCTCTGGCCTCCAGACCCTGGGGTGGTCACCATTACACAGTAATCTTCTGCAACTTGGTTCCAGCTCTTCATTTCTTTTGATGGAACTTTTTAATGTGACACCTACTGGTGTCCAGCTCGTGTCCTCAATCACAGTAACCAGTGCCTCCACTTCATCCTGTGAGAAATTCTTGGTCCTGGAGCTACATTGCATCTTGTATTGCAGCTCCGATTTTTCCAATGAGAATTAAAGTTCTCACACACAACTGGCTCTTTAAAAATGTCCGAATGCAGACCGGGAGCTGTATTGGGCATGTGCGCCCATCGCAGTCACATCAAAAACCTCCTTTTTTTTCATGTATGTGCAGAAGTGGGGGAGGGCATCGTTTTTTCGGTGCAGACATTCGGCCCCTCCCCTCAGGTTACAGGACGGGCTGTGTGGCACCAATTTCACAAAATAGAACCGGGAAGCTTGCTAGTTATTGTTTTGGAGTAGTCGGGGCCAGAAATAGGGGCGTAACTCTGGCAATACGCTAAAAGACGGCATTGGGGAAGATTGAGCCCATGTTAATATCCCATTATGCGGTTTCCAGGCACTTGGGAGAGGAGTCAGATTCGAAACTCTTCACCTCTGACTGACCGAACCACAACTCCCTCCTTTTCCTCATCTTCGCTGTTATTCTTTGTAAACAGCACCTTATCACATCCCAATCTGCTTCATACTCAAGGAATTAGATCTGAGTGCAGTGACAGTAATTATCTAAGCAAACGCAGCTGTCTGCTTACACACAATTAGCGAGGAGATGAATGATCAATTTAACGTGTGTTTTATCTGGTGGTGTTGCTGGAGGATGGAATAGTTAAACCAGGTCACCAAGAAAATCCCCTCCTCCTGTTCCAAGTACATCCTTGAATTAACGGAACAGGGCTCATCCCTCGACCCGACACTGGGACATTAATCAAGCTCAACTGCTCCAATCTCACAGCGGCTTTAAACCCACGGTCTCCTTTCATGCCCCACTCGCCTCTGAGTCAGGAGATCGTGGGTTCAAGTCCCACTCCAGGAACTTGAGCACAAAAATCTAGGCTGACACTCCCAGTGCAGTACTGAGGGAGCGCCGCACTGTCGGAGGGGCAGTACTGAGGAAGTGCCGCATTGTCGGAGGGGCAGTACTGAGGGAGCGCCGCACTGTCGGAGGGGCAGTACTGAGGGAGCGCCACACTGTCGGAGGGGCAGTACTGAGGAAGCGCTGCACTGTCGGAGGGGCAGTACTGAGGGAGCGCCGCACTGTCGGAGGGGCAGTACTGAGGAAGCGCTGCACTGTCGGAGGGGCAGTACTGAGGGAGCGCTGCACTGTCGGAGGGGCAGTACTGAGGGAGCGCTGCACTGTCGGAGGGGCAGTACTGAGGGAGCGCTGCACTGTCGGAGGGGCAGTACTGAGGGAGCGCCGCACTGTCGGAGGGGCAGTACTGAGGGAGCGCTGCACTGTCGGAGGGGCAGTACTGAGGGAGCGCTGCACTGTCGGAGGGGCAGTACTGAGGGAGCGCCGCACTGTCGGAGGGGCAGTACTGAGGGAGCGCTGCACTGTCGGAGGGGCAGTACTGAGGAAGTGCCGCATTGTCGGAGGGGCAGTACTGAGGGAGTGCCGCACTGTCAGAGGGGCGGTACTGAGGAAGCGCCGCACTGTCGGAGGGGCAGTACTGAGGGAGCTCTGCACTGTCGGAGGGGCAGTACTGAGGGAGCACCGCACTGTCGGAGGGGCAGTACTGAGGGAGCGCCACACTGTCGGAGGGGCAGTACTGAGGGAGCGCTGCACTGTCGGAGGTGCCGTCTTGCGGGTGAGACGTTAAACCGAGGCCCTATCTGCTCTCTCAGGTGGACGTAAAAAAATCCCATGGCATTATTTCGAAGCAGAGCAGGGGAGTTATCCCCAGTGTCCTGGGCCCAATATTTATCCCTCAATCAACATAACAAACACAGATTATCTGGTCATTATCACATTGCTGTTTGTGGGAGCTTGCTGTGCGCAAATTGGCTGCCGCGTTTCTCACATTACAACAGTGACTACACTCCAAAAGTACTTCATTGGCTGCAAAGAGCTTTGAGATGTCCGGTGGTCGTGAAAGGCGCTATATAAATGCAAGTCTTTCGTTCCTGGACACAAGAATGATATTAACTGAGACAAACGGATGGTTGAACTATTACTGAGAAAACTTAGAGGTGATTGAAGGGCAAAAGATCTAACGCAACAAATTGAAAACTGCTTTGTGATTGCTGCTCTATATTTAATAGTTCACACCACTCAAAGTCTGTCACGAGTTTGATAATATCCTTCTTGATAAAGAGTGACTTTCCTGCAGGTCATTAAACTCCAATCAAACAGGGGGCTCATCACCATGATACAAGATTAACTTAGTCAGCACTGTTCTATCCTGCTTGCCAGTGTAATATCCAATCCCCCAAGACCAACTCATCACAGCCAATTGCTCTGATTCCCATTGAAGTAATGGTGAAATAATTACTCGCAAAGTAAGGTTTTGTTTTCCGAATATCAAAACTGCAGCTATTTCTGAAGCCCGAGGGAACTTCTGTATCCAGGAGTTGTGGGCGATGCTGACTGTTGCAATATTCCATCTGATGTTTGCTGCACAACTGAAACACAATTCATAATTCAAGGACTTCCAAGCGGGTGCCCTGAGCGAAGTGTACATAGTGGATTTGCTGGAGCATGCGACGTTCAATGCACCATCATCAATGCCTGATGGAACCGGGAGATCCACAGAATTGTCAAAATTCCTGCACATCCCATAGATATAACTGTGGCTACCGAGGGCACTCGGTGCTCGAGGGGCCTCCAGATACAGTTCCCAACACTCACCCATCCATTAACCATGCACTGGGTTTATATTGTTCTAATGCGTTCAATCCACGGACAGACGCGAGAGAGAAACACACTCTACAACTGTACCAAAATCATTAATGTAAAGTTATTACATCCTTACTGGTATCCACGTGAATGGACTCTTTAGCTCGCCTTCTCAGCCTCTCTTGCCTGCATTCTCTTTTACTTGCCCTCTCTTTCCCCTCTTTCTATTTCTCCATTTCCCCTCTTTTATCCTTTCAATGTGGAATTTCAGGGTATTTTCTCTTGCAGCTAAGCAGACGAGACGAGATTGTGGGAGTGAAAGTCCTCCATTAAAAATACAGGTTCAAACGTCTCCGAGAGCGTTTTCACAGTCGTTATCGCTATTGGTTTTGCCTCATCAGCACATAAGAAATAGGAGCAGGAGTCGGCCATTCGGCCCCTCGAGCCTGCTCCGCCATTCAATAAGATCATGGTTGATCTGATCCTGGCCTCAACTCCATTTCCCCGCCCAATCCTCATAACCCTTGGCTCCCTTATCATTCAAAAATCTGTCTATCTCGACCTTAAATATATTCAATGACCCAGCCTCCACAGCTCTCTGGGGCAGAGAATTCCAAAGATTCATGACCCTCTGAGAGAAGGAATTCCTCCTCATCTCCGTTTCAAAGGGGCGGCCCCCTATTCTGAAACTATGCCCCCTAGTTCTAGATTCCCTCACGAGGGGAAACATCCTCTCTGCATCTACTCTGTCCAGCCCCCTCAGAATCTTATATGTTTCAATAAGATCACCTCTCATTCTTCTAAACTCCAATGAGTACAGGCCCAACCTGCTCAACCTTTCTTCATATGACAACTCCTTCAACCGAGTGAACCTTCTCTGAACAGCCTCCATTGCAAGTATATCCCTCCTGAAATACGGAGACCAAAATTGTACGCAGTACTCCAGGTGTGGCCTCACCAATACCCTGTACAGTTGTAGCAGGACTTCTCTGCTTTTATATTCTATCCCCCTTGCAATAAAGGCCAACATTCCATTTGCCTTCCTGATTACTTGCTGCACCTGCATACTAACTTTTTGTGTTTCAGAGTTTCATGTACAAGGACCCCATTTTGTGGCTGCAAACGCAAACCATTTCCCGCCCCGTGGCCATTATCGCCCAAAGTTGCCTGGAACCGAACATACACCCCTTGGTCTTTCGCATTGAAGCATTGTCCTCAGTGTCCTGTGTCTGCGCTCTCCTCTCTGTCTCTGGAGGCCTTTTCAGCCTGCAAAGCCGGCTGACTCATTTTCCAATTGGGTCTTCATAGCCGACAGGAGTTTGGAGATCTGGGTCAGTATGACATTCTAGGACAGCAGTGCCACAAATGTAAACGAGCCTTCATTTTTGTGCTTAATTTTTCTAAGGTTTGTATGACACATTTCATTAATCCCCAGTGCCTCAGAATGGTTGAAGCTAAATATTTATCCAGTTGTATATAATTAGACTGGGAGCTGATGAATAAATGATTATGTCACCACACTGACACAATGGTTGCCACCAGCAATGACGGGCAAAGTGAAATCTGGCTCATATTGCTTCCCGTGATTATAAGGTCGAATCTAAAATTCATCCAGCAATTAGTTTGTTTCAACCCTTGGTGAGATTTCATGTTCGAGTAAATTACAATGTCACCAAATGAAACCTCATTTAGTTAATAAATTTCAGCAATAACAGAGAGGCAGGTCTCCAGTGATGTAACCCGTGGTTCCCCTGACATTTCACTCGATCTAAGGCTGGCCTAATCCACGGATTGAGCAGATCAAAGTTCTCACTGCCAATAACTGCCTGAGGTGGAGGCCCAGCCTGGTGGAAACCCTCATGTATGTATGCTTGGGGTTACTAGCCACCAGGTGGCACCATTGTCGGAGTTCATTGGGCTGTACCCACATGTGTGCGGCCTAGGAATTAAAGGCAAGCCATCTTGTAATGTAACCACTTTGGGCCCTAATAAAGCAGAGCCAGGTTTGTACCTGTGTCAGTTTACAGTATTCAGTCTATCGAGTTATTACATACATAACATTTGATGACGAGGTAACTTAAGAACCTTCACTTGCAAAAATGAGCACAATTGGAATTCTGGAGAGATTCGTGGAGAGTGAGGACTGGGCAGATTTTGTAGCTTGCCTGCACCAGTACTTCGTGGCCAACAAAATGGAGGAACCCACTGACGCAGTAAGGCGCAGGGCGGTCTTCCTCACGGTTTGCGGTCCGAAAATGTATGGACTCATAAAGCATCTTCTCTCACCTGCAAGTCCAATGGACAAGGACTATGAAGAATTGTGTGTTCTGGTACATAACCATCTCAAACCAGAAGAAGGCATCATCATCTCACGCTATCGATTCTACAAGCACGTTCATTCTGAGGGCCAGGATGTGTCAGAATTTGTTGCCGACCTAAGACGTCTAGCTGGACCGTGTAACTTTGAAAACGCGTTGGGAGACATGCTGCGGGACTTCATTGTAATCGGCATCAACCACGAGGTGATCCTGCGTAAGCTACTGGCGGCGGAGACGCTGGATTTGAGCAAGACCATCACGATTGCCCAGACATGCATGACGACGGACAAAAACTGAAAGCAGCTATCATCAAAAAATCGGAACTCGGCAAGTACTTTAAACAAGATTGTATCGTCGTTTGGCAGAGCTGCATTTGGCAGAGCCTACTCGACTGTGTATGTGAAACCTGTGGCTGCCCAAAGTCCGCCAACGGGAATGAATCCGATTTCACCGTGTTGGAATTGTGCGGGCAATCATCGGCCTCATCAGTGTCAGTTTAAACAGTACATTTGTAAAGGCTGTTTGAGACGTGGGCATCTCCAGCGCATGTGTCCGCAACTGAGCAAGCATGCTGCGACACACCACGTGGAGGATGGTGACCAGTATAGCACGGATCCCGAAATGCAATCCGAGATACCAGAGGAGGACTGTATTCGTTTCTAACAAAGAGCCACCAATAATGATTAATGTGAAACTTAACAGTGTGCTGGTACCGATGGAATTGGACACGGGTGCGAGTCAATCAATAATGAGCCAGAGGACATTTGACAAGCTGTGGGATACTAAGGCTGTGAGGCCTAAGCTGAGTCCAGTCAGTGCCAAGTTGCGTACGTACACTAAAGAACTCATAACAGTGATTGACAGTGCAGTAGTCAAGGTGTCGTATGATGGTGTGGTTCATGATTTACCGTTATGGATTGTTCTAGGCAATGTTCTAACGCTGTTCGGCAGGAATTGGCTAGAAAAAATCAAATGGAATTGGAACGATATCAAAACGTTGTCGTCGGAGGAGGATACTCCATGTGCTCAAGTGCTGAGCAAGTTCCCCTCACTGTTTGAACCAGACATCGGCAATATCACGAGAGCCAAGGTGCAGATCCACGTGGACTCAGATGCAAGACCTGTCCATCATAAAGCTCGGGCGGTTCCGTACATGATGAGGGAGAAGGTCGAAATCGAACTGGACAGACTCCAGTGTGAAGGGGTCATATCACTGGTCGAATTTAACGAATAGACCAGCCCCAATGTTCCTGTGTTGTAGAATGATGGCACTGTCAGGATTTGTGGAGACTACAAGGTTACGATCAACCGAGTTTCGAAACAGGATCAATACCCATTACTGAAGGCTGATGACCTGTTTACAATGCTAGCCGGGGGAAGTCGTTCACTAAACTGGATCTGACGTCGGCCTACATGACACAGGAGCTGGTCGAGACGTTGAAGAAACTTACGTGCATCAACACTCAAAGGACTTTTTATCGACAACAGGTGTCCTTTTGGAATTCGCTCGGCTGTAGCTATATTTCAGAGGAACATGGAAAGTCTACTGAAGTCCATCCCTAGAACCGTCGTGTTCCAAGATGACATCCTGGTCACAGGTCGTGACACCGCCGAACATCTGAACAACCTGGAAGAGGTTCTACATCATCTGGACAAAGTGGGACTCAGACTGAAATGTTCGAAGTGTGTCTTCATGGCACCGGAAGTCGAATTCCTGGGAGGAAAATTGCTACTAAAGGCATCAGACTGACGCACCTGGAAATCAAGGCCATCAAAAATGCACCCAAGCCTCAGAATGTGATGGAGCTGCCTTGGTCTACTCAACTACTTCGATAATTTCCTACCCAGATTGAGCACTTTATTAGAGCCACTGCACATGCTGCTAAGAAAAGCGACAATGGTTTGGGGTGCTTCTCAAGATAGAGCTTTGGAGAAAGCTACTAATCTGCTTTGCTCTAACAAGCTGCTGGTACGTTATGATCCATGTAAGCATCTAGTATTGGCCTGTGATGCTTTGTCATATGGAGTTGGTTGTGTGCTCAAGAAGCTAATGAGTCGGGTAAACTACAACCTGTTGCGTATGCTTCTAAAAGTTTGTCAAAGGCGGAAAGAGCCTACAGCATGGTAGAAAAAGAAGCACTAGCCTGTGTGTATGGGGTTAAAAAGATGCATCAGTACCTGTTTGGTCTTCGGTTTGAACTGGAGCAGATCACAATCCACTCATTTCATTGTTTTCGGAAAACGAAGGTATCAATACCAATGCATCGTCCCGCATCCAGAGGTGGGCACTGACATAGAAACATAGAAAATAGGTGCAGGAGTAGGCCATTCGACCCTTCGAGCCTGCACCACCATTCAATATGATCATGGCAGATCATTCCCTCAGTACCCCTTTCCTGCTTTCTCTCCATACCCCTTGATCCCTTTAGCCGTAAGGACCACATTTAATTCCCTTTTGAATATATCTAACGAATTGGCCGCAACAACTTTCTGTGGAAGAGAATTCCACAGGTTCACCACTCTCTGAGTGAAGAAGTTTCTCCTCATCTCGGTCCTAAATGGCTTACCCCTTGTCCTTGGACTGTGTCCCCTGGTTCTGGACTTCCCCAACATTGGGAACATTCTTCCTGCATCTAACCTGTCCAATCCCGTCAGAATTTTATATGTTTCCATGAGATCCCCTCTCATCCTTCTAAAAGCCCAGTCGATCCAGTCTTTCTTCATATCTCAGTCCTGCAATCCCGGGAATCAGTCTGGTGAATCTCCGCTGCACTTCCTCAATAGCAAGAATGTCCTTCCTCGGATTAGAAGACCAAAACTGCACACAATACTCAAGATGTCGTCTCACCATGGTCCTGTACAACTGCAGTAAGACCTCCCTGCTCCGATACTCAAATCCCCTAGCTATGAAGGCCAACATGCCATTTGCCTTCTTCATCGCCTGCTGTACCTGCATGCCAACTTTCAGTGACTGATGAACCATGACACCCAGGTCTCGTTGCACCTCTCCTTTTCCTAATCTGTCACCATTCAGATAATATTCTGCCTTCCTGTTTTTGCCACCAAAATGAATAACCTCACATTTATCTATATTATACTGCATCTGCCATGCATTTGCCCACTCACCTAACCTGTCCAAGTCACCCTGCAGCCTCTTGGCATCCTCCTCACAGCTCACACCGCCACCCAATTTAGTGTAATCTGCAAACTTAGAGATATTACATTCAATTCCTTCGTCTAAATCATTCATGTATATTGTAAATAGCTGGGGTCCCAGCACTGAACCTTGCGGTACCCCACTAGTCACTGCCTGCCATTCTGAAAAGGACCCATTTATCCCGACTCTCTGCTTCCTGTCTGCCAACCAGTTCTCTATCCACGTCAATACATTACCCCCAATACCATGTGCTTTAATTTTGCACACCAATCTCTTGTGTGGGACCTTGTCAAAAGCCTTTTGAATGTCCTAAATACACCACATCCACTGGTTCTCCCTTGTCCACTCTACTAGTTACATCCTCAAAAAATTCGAGAAGAATTGTCAAGCATGATTTCCCTTTCATAAATCCATGCTGACTTGGACCGATCCTGTCACTGCTTTCCAAATGCGCTGCTATTATATCGTTATTATGTCTATGATTATGCCATTTGCCATCGACCTGGCACTGAGAATTGTGCTGATGCACTGAGCCGTCTGCCGTTGCCCACACCGGAGATGGAGATACCACAACCTGCAGACCGACTGCTAGTTATGGATGCTTTTGAAATTGAAGGACACCCTGTCACAGCTCTTCAAGTTAAGACCTGGACCAGCCAGGACCCGAAATTATCGGTTGTGAAATATTGTGTCCTTAGTGGTGATTGGTCTGCCATACTCAAGCAAATGGGTGATGAGACCAAACCTTACACCTGTCGCAAAGATAAACTATGCATTCAGTCAGATTGTTTACTGTGGGGTAATCGTGTTGTTATGCCTAAGAAAGGCAGAGTCTTTGCCTTTTGCCATGCTGAAAGCCATTGCCAGGTCTCATGTATGGTGGCCTGGAATTGACTCTGATCTGGAATCATGTGTGCAGCAGTGCAACACTTGCATGCAGCTCAGCAAACATAGAAACATAGAAACATAGAAAATAGGTGCAGGAGTAGGCCATTCGGCCCTTCTAGCCTGCACCGCCATTCAATGAGTTCATGGCTGAACATTCAACTTCAGTACCCCAATCCTGCTTTCTCGCCATACCCCTTGATCCCCCTAGCAGTAAGGACCTCATCTAACTCCTTTTTGAATATATTTAGTGAATTGGCCTCAACAACTTTCTGTGGTAGAGAATTCCACAGGTTCACCACTCTCTGGGTGAAGAAGTTCCTCCGCATCTCGGTCCTAAATGGCTTACCCCTTATCCTTAGACTGTGACCCCTGGTTCTGGACTTCCCCAACATTGGGAACATTCTTCCTGCATCTAACCTGTCTAACCCCGTCAGAATTTTATATGTTTCTATGAGGTCCCCTCTCATTCTTCTGAACTCCAGTGAATACAAGCCCAGTTGATCCAGTCTTTCTTGATAGGTCAGTCCCGCCATCCCGGGAATCAGTCTGGTGAAACTTCGCTGCACTCCCTCAATAGCAAGAATGTCCTTCCTCAGGTTAGGAGACCAAAACTGTACACAATACTCCAGGTGTGGCCTCACCAATGCCCTGTACAACTGTAGCAACACCTCCCTGCCCCTGTACTCAAATCCCCTTGCTATGAAGGCCAACATGCCATTTGCTTTCTTAACCGCCTGCTGCACCTGCATGCCAACCTTCAATGACCATGACACCCAGGTCTCTTTGCACCTCCCCTTTTCCTAATCTGTCACCATTCAGATAATAGTCTGTCTCTCTGTTTTTACCACCAAAGTGGATAACCTCACATTTATCCACATTATACTTCATCTGCCATGCATTTGCCCACTCACCTAACCTATCCAAGTCGCTCTGCAGCCTCACAGCATCCTCCTCGCAGCTCACACTGCCACCCAACTTAGTGTCATCCGCAAATTTGGAGATACTACATTTAATCCCCTCATCTAAATCATTAATGTACAGTGTAAACAGCTGGGGCCCCAGCACAGAACCTTGCGGTACCCCACTAGTCACTGCCTGCCATTCTGAAAAGTACCCATTTACTCCTACTCTTTGCTTCCTGTCTGACAACCAGTTCTCAATCCATGTCAGTACACTACCCCCAATCCCATGTGCTCTAACTTTGCACATCAATCTCTTGTGTGGGACCTTGTCGAACGCCTTCTGAAAGTCCAAATATACCACATCAACTGGTTCTCCCTTGTCCACTCTACTGGAAACATCCTCAAAAAATTCCAGAAGATTTGTCAAGCATGATTTCCCTTTCACAAATCCATGCTGACTTGGACCTATCATGTCACCTCTTTCCAAATGTACTGCTATTACATCCTTAATAATTGATTCCATCATTTTACCCACTACCGATGTCAGGCTGACCGGTCTATAATTCCCTGTTTTCTCTCTCCCTCCTTTTTTAAAAAGTGGGGTTACATTGGCTACCCTCCACTCCATAGGAACTGATCCAGAGTCAATGGAATGTTGGAAAATGACTGTCAACGCATCCACTATTTCCAAGGCCACCTCCTTAAGTACTCTGGGATGCAGTCCATCAGGCCCTGGGGATTTATCGGCCTTCAATCCCATCAATTTCCCCAACACAATTTCCCGGCTAATAAGGATTTCCCTCAGTTCCTCCTCCTTACTAGACCCCCCGACCCCTTTTATAACCGGAAGGTTGTTCGTGTCCTCCTTCGTGAATACCGAACCAAAGTACTTGTTCAATTGGTCCGCCATTTCTTTGTTCCCCGTTATGACTTCCCCTGATTCTGACTGCAGGGGACCTACATTTGTCTTTACTAACCTTTTTCTCTTTACATATCTATAGAAACTTTTGCAATCCGTCTTAATGTTCCCTGCAAGCTTCTTCTCATACTCCATTTTCCCTGCCCTAATCAAACCCTTTGTCCTCCTCTGCTGAGTTCTAAATTTCTCCCAGTCCCCAGGTTCGCTGCTATTTCTTGCCAATTTGTATGCCACTTCCTTGGCTTTAATACTATCCCTGATTTCCCTTGATAGCCACGGTTGAGCCACCTTCCCTTTTTTATTTCTATGCCAGACAGGAATGTACAATTGTTGTAGTTCATCCATGCGGTCTCTAAATGTCTGCCATTGCCCATCCACAGTCAACCCCTTAAGTATCATTCGCCAATCCATCTCAGCCAATTCACGCCTCATACCTTCAAAGTTAGCCTTCTTTAAGTTCTGGACCATGGTCTCTGAGTTAACTGTTTCATTCTCCATCCTAATGCAGAATTCCACCATATTATGGTCACTCTTCCCCAAGGGGCCTCGCACAACGAGATTGCTAATTAATCCTTTCTCATTACATAACACCCAGTCTAAGATGGCCTCCCCCCTAGTTGGTTCCTCGACATATTGGTCTAAAAAACCATCCCTTATGCACTCCAGAAAATCCTCCTCCACCGTATTGCTTCCAGTTTGGTTAGCCCAATCTATGTGCATATTAAAGTCACCCATTATAACTGCTGCACCTTTATTGCACGCACCCCTAATTTCCTGTTTGATGCCCTCCCCAACATCCCTATTACTGTTTGGAGGTCTGTACACAACTCCCACTAACGTTTTTTGCCCTTTGGTGTTCTGCAGCTCTACCCATATACATTCCACATCATCCAAGCTAATGTCCTTCCTAACTATTGCCTTAATCTCCTCCTTAACCAGCAATGCTACCCCACCTCCTTTTCCTTTTATTCTATCCTTCCTGAATGTTGAATACCCCTGGATGTTGAGTTCCCAGCCCTGCTCATCCTGGAGCCACGTCTCCGTAATCCCAATCACATCATATTTGTTAACATCTATTTGCACAGTTAATTCATCCACCTTATTGCGGATACTCCTTGCATTAAGACACAAAGCCTTTAGGCTTGTTTTTTTAACACCCTCTGTCCTTTTAGAATTTTGCTGTACAATGGCCCTTTTTGTTCTTTGCCTTGGGTTTCTCTGCCCTCCACTTTTCCTCATCTCCTTTCTGTCTTTTGTTTTTGCCTCCTTTTTGTTTCCCTCTATCTCCCTGCATTGGTTCCCATCCCCCTGCCATATTAGTTTAACTCCTCCCCAACAGCACTAGCAAACACTCCCCCGAGGACATTGGTTCCGATTCTGCCCAGGTGCAGACCGTCCGGATTGTACTGGTCCCACCTCCCCCAGAACCGGTTCCAATGCCCCAGGAATTTGAATCCCTCCCTGCTGCACCATTGCTCAAGCCACGTATTCATCTGAGCTATCCTGCGATTCCTACTCTGACTAGCACGTGGCACTGGTAGCAATCCCGAGATTACTACTTTTGAGGTCCTACTTTTTAATTTAGCTCCTAGCTCCTTAAATTCATTTCGTAGGAACTCATCCCTTTTTTTACCTATGTCATTGGTACCAACGTGCACCACGACAACTGGCTGTTCTCCCTCCCTTTTTAGAATGTCCTCCACCCGCTCCGAGACATCCTTGACCCTTGCACCAGGGAGGCAACATACCATCCTGGAGTCTCGGTTGCGGCCGCAGAAACGCCTATCTATTCCCCTTACAATTGAATCCCCTATCACTATCGCTCTTCCACTCTTTTTCCTGCCCTCCTGTGCAACAGAGCCAGCCACGGTGCCATGAACTTGGCTGCTGCTGCCCTCCCCTGATGAGTCATCCCCCTCAACAGTACTCAAAGCGGTGTATCTGTTTTGCAGGGGGATGACCACAGGGGACCCCTGCACTACCTTCCTTGCACTACTCTTCCTGCTGGTCTTCCATTCCCTTTCTGGCTGTGGACCCTTCTCCTGCAGTAAGACCAACTCACTACACGTGATACTCACGTCATTCTCAGCATCGTGGATGCTCCAGAGTGAATCCACCTTCAGCTCCAACTCCGCAACGCGGACCGTCAGTAGCCGGAGGTGGACACACTTCCCGCACATGTAGTCGTCAGGGACACTGGTGTTGTCCCTGTGTTCCCACATGGTACAGGAGGAGCATATCACCGCTGAGTCTGTGATCATGGCCGTCTAAACCATGGTCCAGGATCCACATCGACTTTGCAGGTCCCTTCCTGGGAAAGATGTTTTTAGTTGTGGTGGATGCATATTCCAAGTGGATAGAGTGCATAATCATGTCATCCAGCACATCCACAGCTACCATTGAGAGCCTTCGTGTCATGTTTGCCACTCATGGTCTGCCCGACATCGTTGTAAGCGACAACGGACCTTGTTTCACTAGTCTGGAGCTTCAAGATAAAACTGCGGCACACGGATGAACCGGAACAGTCTGAGGAAGACACAATCAGTGACTAACCAACCTACCCTCGGTCATCAGAGGACTCCGCTGACATCAATGAATCTGGACTTTCAATCCCTGACATGGTCATTGTCACTCCCATCAGATCGGCTACCCAGCCCCCAGTCATAACAGACTCAGAACACTCGCCCAAGACTGGAGTTGAACTGAGACGTTCAACTCGGGAACGGAAAGCCCCAGAGCGTCTCAATTTGTAAAAAGACCGTTACTAATACCTGTGTTAGTTTACAGTATTCAGTCTATCGAGTTATTACATATATAACAGAAACCAGCTCAATTTAACTCTTGACATCAACACAAAACTGGTTTCAGTCCAATTTTTGTCTCCTTCTGGAGTGTTAGCCTAGATTTCTGTGCTCAAGTTCCATTCTAAATATTGAGCACAAAGTCTAGGCCGGCACTCAGTGCAGTACTGAGGGAGAGCCGCACTGTCGGAGGGGCAGTACTGAGGGAGCGCCGCACTGTCGGAGGGGCAGTACTGAGGGAGCGCCGCACTGTCGGAGGGGCAGTACTGAGGGAGAGCCGCACTGTCGGAGGGGCAGTACTGAGGGAGCGCCGCACTGTCTGAGGGGCAGTACTGAGGGAGTGCAGCACTGTCGGAGGGGCAGTACTGAGGGAGCGCCGCACTGTCGGAGGGGCAGTACTGAGGGAGCACCGCACTGTCGGAGGGGCAGTACTGAGGGAGTGCAGCACTGTCGGAGGGGCAGTACTGAGGGAGTGCCTCACTGTCGGAGGGGCAGTACTGAGGGAGCGCCGCATTGTCGGAGGGGCAGTACTGAGGGAGTGCTTCACTGTCGGAGGAGCAGTACTGAGGGAGTGCCTCACTGTCGGAGGGGCAGTACTGAGGGAGTGCCGTACTGTCGGAGGGGCAGTACTGAGGGAGTTCCTCACTGTCGGAGGGGCAGTACTGAGGGAGCTTCGCACTGTCGGAGGGGCAGTACTGAGGGAGCGCCGCACTGTCGGAGGGGCAGTACTGAGGGAGTGCCTCACTGTCGGAGGGGCAGTACTGAGGGAGCACCGCACTGTCTGAGGGGCAGTACTGAGGGAGTGCCGCACTGTCGGAGGGGCAGTACTGAGGGAGCGCCGCACTGTCGGAGGGGCAGTACTGAGGGAGTGCCTCACTGTCGGAGGGGCAGTACTGAGGGAGTGCCGTACTGTCGGAGGGGCAGTACTGAGGGAGTGCCTCACTGTCGGAGGGGCAGTACTGAGGGAGCGTCGCACTGTCGGAGGGGCAGTACTGAGGGAGTGCCGCACTGTCGGAGGGGCAGTACTGAGGGAGTGCCGCACTGTCGGAGGAGCAGTACTGAGGGAGTGCTGCACTGTCGGAGGGGCGGTACTGAGGGTGTGCTGCACTGTCAGAGGGGCAGCACTGAGGGAGTCTTTGAGCTATGACTATGAGCCCATTATTTTCTGATTCAGAGGCGAGAGTGCTACCCACTGAGCCAATTGTAAGTATAAGATACAGAGGATGATCTGTCAAATCACGCCCTACACATCATCAAAGCTCCAAAATATCTGGGCAGATCCTGTACTATTTGTCTTGTAAAACTGCTGTGAGCAGATGAGAATGGCAAACGTTAATCAATAAACAATTCCACTCTGATTACTCAGGCACAAGTATTGTTTAATCAATGGATTTTGGAAAGCTGTTTTTGGCATTAGATGCTGGTTTAATCAAGTGATTGGGACACACTCAGTGATATCAGAGGTCATGATTGTGTTGAGCTTCTGTTCTTCAGCCACAGGCCCAACAGGGAACAAAGATTTTCCCCATTACAGCAGTAACTCGGGCTTCCCAACCCTCCAGGATTGTCCTGGAGTCTCCGGGATTTGAAGATTGATCTCCAGCTCACTGCTGTGAGTAAAACCCCGGGGGAAAAATCATCGGGGCATTAAAAAAAAATTCTTTGAACGTTTGGTTATTCGTTATAAAAATATCTGAGATCGGAAAAAGTCAGTTTGATAAATAGTCCAAAATCATCCAATGGGATAAAGAGGAGTCTATTCGCTTTCCGATTGGCTGTGGGAAGACATGGCGTTGCATGTATGGGCGTGTCGGATGACCAATGGCGGGAGAGTGGGGGCGGAGCAGCTGGAGACAGGTAGCGCACTGGTTATATCAGTGGGCTAATAATCCCGAGGCTGGGACTAATGATCCGGAGATCCGAGTTCAAATCCCACCCCCGGCAGCTGGGGAATTTAAATTCAGTTAATTAAAAAATCTGGAATTCTCGTGAAAGTATTGGTGACCATAAAACTACCGGATTGTGGTAAAAACCCATCGGGTTCACTGATGTCCTTTAGGGAAGTAAATCTGCCGCCCTTACCCGGTTTGGCCGATAGGTGACTCCAGACCCACAGCAATGTGGTTGACTCTTAGCTGCCCCTCTGAAATGTCCCAGCGAGACTCTCTGTTGTACCAAGCTACTGCAGAAAACACCACACGGACTGCAGCGGTTCAGTAAGGCAGCTCCCCACCGTCTCTCAAGGGACAATTAGGGATGGGCAATAAATACTGATCGTGTCAGCGATGCCCACATTCCAGGTTTGAATATTTTTTTTAATGGAATACGTACGACCAGAGTTGGAAAGTGGATTCTTTTCTTTATATCAGCTCCCTGCTTTTAATTAAGAATTTTGGGTGAAGGGCCATTGTCTGGGACATCTGAAGGTATAAAAGTATTAACGAGGAGTTTGTCTTTTTATTTGTTCCCGGGATGTTGGCAAGGCCTCAAGGATTGCGCCTCTTAGTCTCCCTGGACAGGTTCTGAAGGTCCTGCCTCAGAATCTCTCCGTAACGTACACCGGCATCACGCGCTGATCTTCCTGCTCGGAACCTACTCCCAAATTTACCGTAAAACTATTTGAATATGCAGGGTTAGGGTTTAGGGTCAAGGTTAGGGTTAGGGTTAGGGTCAGGGTTAGGTTTCGGGTTAATGTTTAGGATTAGAGTTAGAGTTAGAGTTTAGGGTTAGAGTTAGAGTTATGGTTAGTGTTTAGGTTTAGGATTAGGGTTAGGATTAGGATTAGGGTTAGGGTTAAGGTTAGGGTTAGGGTTAGGGTTTAGGATTAGGGTTAGGATTAGGGTTAGGGTTAGGGTTAAGGTTACGATTCGGAGTTTGGGTCAGGGTCAGGGTCAGGTTCAGAGTTAGGGTTAGAGTTAGAGTTGTGGTTAGTGTTTAGGTTTAGGATTAGGGTTAGGATTAGGATTAGGGTTAGAGTTAAGGTTAGGGTTAGGGTTTAGGATTAGGGTTAGGATTAGAAGTTTGGGTCAGGGTCAGGTTCAGGGTTAGGGTTAGAGTTAGAGTTAGTGTTTTGGGTTAGGGTTAGGGTTAGGGTTAGGGTTAGGATTAGGAGTTTGGGTCAGGTTCAGGGTTATGAGTATCATGGCGAATTGGGAAGCTCAGGAGCAGCACAGCCAATCCCTTTTTGGATAAAATTATCTTTTTTGGAAATTACGGGAATCAAGCTACATGAAGGCAGTGCAGGAGGTCACAGATCAGCCACAATCCCATTGAATGGTGGAGCAGGCTCAAAGGGCCGAATGGCCAACTCCTGCTCCTATTTCTTATGTTCTTACGTTGTTACCTCACATGTGCATCAATGAACAAGTCAATGAGATCGGCATTGGCACAACCCAACTCATCGAGCTCAGAATCGCAAATCCCTTCACAATGCTGACCTCACTTTGAGTTCCGGAACATTCAGCGGATGTGTTCAGTTTTCAGGATCATTTGAAGTTTGGGAATTTTTAACCACATGTTTAAGAGATGACTTTAGTCATTAAACTCTCTCAGATGATCCACTCTCGCACCATTACTGGCGAGTTCAGTCAATGTCCAACACCAAGCAACGATACACAGTAAACCAAACTTACATGACAACAAAGGGTTTTCGCTCAGCATTAAATAGATCGAGAACTAGCAGAGATTTTATTTTACATCAATCAATTATTTTTAACGCTTCAATTTGAGAAACATTCACAGGTCACTATTGATTTGAGGATTTTGCACTGACCTCGAGAGAGAATTTTACTTCAGGGTGATAACTGACTTTTTTTTAATGGTGAAATGTCAAAATATCTTTATTATAATCATAAAAGTCATTGCATGTGATTCCAGACAGCGGGGCTAATCTTCACAACTTCAAGGGCCCTTCCAGGCAGAGAATGGTGAGCCATGAATCACATCGATACAGGCGACCCACACTCTCCTTCCAATCTCTGGCCGTGGCAACATAACTCGCGGAAATCCAGGAAACTTGGAATCGTCATTGACTTGAGTGAGACGAGGTTGCGGGGATGGGGAGGGGAATTGGGCTAATCAATTTTTCAAAGTTTTGGCAAGGGGTTCAACGGAGCTCTGCAGACGTACCAGGAAATTCTCATAGCGTAACTCACTTACGCCATAATTTCCTCAGTTGTTTGTGCTGGAAAACTCGCCCAATGCTGTCGATTCATTGTTCCAATGGAGCAAGTCTCCAGGAAATTCTGGGTCAATATGTTTCAACCGTGCAGCGTTCCGGCAGCGTTCCCTGGGATTCCCGCTGTCCCGGCAGCGTTCCCCGGGATCCCCGAGGTCGCGGCAGCGTTTCCCGGGATCCCCGAGGTCGCGGCAGCGTTCCCCGGGATTCCCGCTGTCCCGACAGCGTTCCCCGGGATTCCCGCTGTCCCGACAGCGTTCCCCGGGATCCCGAGGTCCCGACAGCGTTCCCCGGGATTCCCGCTGTCCCGGCAGCGTTCCCCGGGATCCCAAGGTCCCGACAGCGTTCCCCGGGATTCCCGCTGTCCCGACAGCGTTCCCCGGGATCCCGAGGTCGCGGCAGCGTTCCCTGGGATTCCCGCTGTCCTGGCAGCGTTCCCCGGGATCCCCGAGGTCGCGGCAGCGTTTCCCGGGATCCCCGAGGTCGCGGCAGCGTTCCCCGGGATTCCTGCTGTCCCGACAGCGTTCCCCGGGATTCCCGCTGTCCCGACAGCGTTCCCCGGGATCCCGAGGTCCCGACAGCGTTCCCCGGGATTCCCGCTGTCCCGGCAGCGTTCCCCGGGATCCCAAGGTCCCGACAGCGTTCCCCGGGATTCCCGCTGTCCCGACAGCGTTCCCCGGGATCCCGAGGTCGCGGCAGCGTTCCCCGGGATTCCCGCTGTCCCGGCAGCGTTTCCCGGGATCCCCGAGGTCGCGGCAGCGTTCCCCGGGATCCCGAGGTCGCGGCAGCGTTTCCAGGCTGTACGGACGTCTGTCGGTGAAGCGGCTGAACCCGCCCGATATTGCAGCCGGCGGGCCAAGGGGGCGTTGCACATTCGGTGATCTCACCACGTGGGCAGTGGTAGAGCGTGCAGCAGTACCTGTTGGCACGGCCCGCACCACCCAGCTACATTTCCCGGGAGGCAAGGAACCCGCTCCTCGCCGACGGAACGTCCTTAGCCGCCGTTAGCCGCCCCTCTCCAGCGGCAACGGGTGGCGTTAGAAACGGAATTTCAACCCCTGACTGTGCTGTACAGCGGCATGGTGGGTGCCCGAGGACCAGTGGGCAACGTCTCGTTTAGTGCTGCTCTCTCATCTTTGGGGGAAAATACAGAAGTTGGCAATTTGAGGCCATGATTAGCGCCTGGCGGTAAAGCCACCTTTTCAGGTGGTGTCACCACCTCAAAAACAGAGGTGTCCAATTCCAACCCCAGTCAAGTGTAATGTGGAATTGGATTCACACGAGGGCCAGAACAGGCAGAGGGGACATGTTCCCTTCCCTGAAGGACAGTGCTGAACAATCCCACAGCTTTCATTGTCATTTTATTTTTACTGATTCCAGGTCACAAGTTATTGAATTCAATTTCACCGTTTGTCACGGTGAGATTTAAATGTGCAGCTAGTCCATACCCGTAACCACGGCGCCAGCTAAAAACTTGAAGGCTGGGAAGGAGGTGAGGAGTGTCACTGGTTGGAGGTTCTGGGGAGGGACCAGTCAGAGTAGGAGCCGGTGTAAAGGGTATGTCTGGTGCTCAGGAGTAATGTTCACAGCAATGATGCTGTCCTATTGATAGATTTGAGAAACACTGTCCCTCCGACAGTGCGGCACTCCCTCAGTACTGCCCCTCCGACAGTGCGGTGCTCCCTCAGTACTGCCCCTCCGACAGTGCGGCACTCCCTCAGTACTGCTCCTCCGACAGTGCGGTGCTCCCTCAGTACTGCCCCTCCGACAGTGCGGTGCTCCCTCAGTACTGCCCCTCCGACAGTGCGGCACTCCCTCAGTACTGCCCCTCCGACAGTGCGGTGCTCCCTCAGTACTGCTCCTCCGACAGTGCGGCGCTCCCTCAGTACTGCTCCTCCGACAGTGCGGTGCTCCCTCAGTACTGCCCCTCCGATAGTGCGGCACTCCCTCAGTACTGTCCCTCCGACAGTGCGGCGCTCCCTCAGTACTGCCCCTCCGACAGTGCGGCGCTCCCTCAGTACTGCCCCTCCAACAGTGCGGCACTCCCTTAGTACTGCCCCTCCGACAGTGCGGCGCTCCCTCAGCACTGCACTGGGAATGTCAGCCTAGATTTTTGTGCTCAAGTCTCTGGAGTGGGACTTGAACCCACAATCCTCTGACTCAGAGGTAGAGTACTGCCCACTGAGTCACAGCTGACACTGTATATACATGCATTGAATGAGCCATTCACACAATCAGACCTCCTATATATCAATAATTGTTGTTGCATCATTAATCGAAGCTATTGTTTTCATGAAAATGTATAATTCATATTTTAGCTCCTTGTCTAACTAGTTGCTGAACCAGGGAGCTAATTAGCAGATTTCAGTTGCTGTACGTCTCTCTCTGCCTGCTCTCTCAGCTCAGTGTAACTGTTACAGCTTCCCTGACAGCTCAGTGAGGGGCTGAATCACAGGGAACAAGTAGGTCCCATGTCTGATCTGTGGACTGCACTGGGTTAGCACATTGCAGCCAGCACAGTGCGAGGGTTCCACCATCTCCCCTGCGGGAAGGCCCATGCTTCCATATCGCTCGTTGATATTCTGGGAGGTTACAGGTGAGGAACAGCCCCATGTGCAACAGACCATCAATGCCCAATATCCCTGGAACTGCACCTCAGGATTCAATATGCAACAGTCTAGGTGCAACAAAGCAGCCACTTGATCGACACGCTACCCACCAGCTTCAACACTCACTCCCTCCACCACCGGCGCCCCCTGGCTGCAGTGTGGACCATCTACAAGATGCACTGCAGCAACTCGCCAAGGCTTCTTCGGCAGCACCTCCCAAACCTGCGATCTCTACCACCTAGAAGGACAAGGGCAGCAGGCGCATGGGAACACCACCACCTCCACGTTCCCCTCCCAGTCACACACCATCCCGACTTGGAAATATATCGGCCATTCCTTCATCGTCGCTGGGTCACAATCCTGGAACTCCCTCCCTAACAGCACTGTGGGAGCACCTTCACCACACGGACTGCAGCGGTTCAAGAAGGCGGCTCACCACCACCTTCTCAAGGGGCAATTAGGGACGGGCAATAAATGCCGGCCTTGCCAGCGATGCCCACATCCCAGGAACGAATTATAAAAAGGCTGCTTGGTTAAGTTAGCGGAGGACTGACAGTGTCGGTGGAGCATGAACCACTGCTTCTAGAGAGGGGCAAATATCTCCCCTCGCCCAGGAATGGCAGCCCCTCACCATTGTTTCCAGCACACGCGGTGGTATTCGGGGATGGAGCTCCGTTAACCCGGTGCTCACTCTCACAGTATCTCACACACACTCTGCAACAATACACTTTCTGGAGTATTTCCTGTCTGTGGCAAGAAGTTGAGCAGAGGATTGAGGCAACGGAAGCCCCGGGGCGAGGCATGGAGGGAGCTACAGATGCTCCCTCAGTATGGCTAATGGGACTGGGACCAAACACAGTCAAATGACATTTGGTGAGCAGTTGTGGAAATGCACGTGGGCACATTGCTGCCAGTTTGGTCTGCTAATCTGGGCAGTCTCTTTTCTATTGTTTCCGCAATCACAGTTCCAATGGTGCGTGAGTTCGGGAAAGGGAAAGCCAGGATTCCTGCAAATATTTGGAGAATGGAATAGGGTTCTCTGCAACAGAATGTTGTTGATACCAGTTCGTTAGATATATTCAAAAGGGAGTTAGATATGGCCCTTACGGCTAAAGGGATCAAGGGGTATGGAGAGAAAGCAGGAAAGGGGTACTGAGGGAATGATCAGCCATGGTCTTATTGAATGGTGGTTCAGGCTCAAAGGGGCGAATAGCCTACTCCTGCACCTATTTTCGATGTTTCTATGTTTCTATGGGGCAGCTATTGAAAGGATACAGGCGGGAGCAGCTTAATTGAGGGGACGGAGGGATTGGATTATGAGGCACGATTGTGTATATTGGGCTTCCTCACCAGAGAAGAGAAGGAGAGGTGATGCGATTGCTGATTTAAGATTATAAAGGGACGGGATAATGTCGTCCTTGATTTGCCGTCTCACCGTGTCCAGAGCAGTCTCACCAGAGGGCACGGCCTGCGACTGAAGGTGGGGCAAATTCAAAGCTAAGCTTTAGAAATAATATTTCGGTGAACGAGTGGCAAATCTATAACACAGGCTCCCTCGGTTATTGCTGATTCATTCAAATGCAAATGAGAGAGATTACTTTCAGAAAATACTATTTTGTGTTTCAGTATGCGAGTGATGTGTGCCGTGCTGTGTGGAGGCTGGAGCGAGCTCGGGAGGAACAGGGGCCTGTGGACCTCTGGGTCCCAAAGTTCTCCCCCACTGGGGGTATCCCTCGCCTCGTGTCTGGCTCTGTTATAGACTCATTGATAGAGATTGATGGCTGTGATTGGTCAACAACTCCATTGTCGTTGGATCATCAACTACCGAGACAGTCGAAGGCAAATTAGATGGACCTTGGTCATTAATGTCTCACAATTCCTATTGTCCAGGTTCAAACATGAAGAATGGCCCATGGGTGAGGATACGGCATGTGTCAATACCCAGGTTAGGAAAGTGGGGGCAAAGTTGTCCTCCACTAAGTATATAAGAACATAAGAAATAGGAGCAGAAGTAGGCCATAAGGCCCCTCGAGCCTGCTCCGCCATTCAATAAGATCATGGCTGATCTGATCATGGACTCAGCTCCACTTCCCTGCCCGCCCCCTTATTCCATTATCATTTAAGAAACTGTCTATTTCTGTCTTAAATATATTCAATGTCCCGGCTTCCACAGCTCTCAGGCAGTGAATTCCACAGATTTGCAACCCTCTGAGAGAAGAAATTTCTCCTCATCTCAGTTTTAAATGGGCGGCCCGTTATTCTAAGATCATGCCCTCTAGTTCTAGTCTCCCCCATCAGTGGAAACATCCTCTCTGTATCCACCTTGTCAAGCCCCCTCATAATCTTATACATTTCGATAAAATCACCTCTCATTCTTCTGATTTCCAATGAGTAGAGGCCCAACCTCCTCAACCTTTCCTCATAAGTCAACCCCCTCATCCCCGGAATCAACCGAGTGAACCTTCTCTGAACTGCCTCCAAAGCAAGTATATCCTTTCGTAAATATGGAAACCAAAACTGCACGCAGTACTCCAGGTGTGGCCTCACCAATACCCTGTATAATTGTAGCAAGACTTCCCTGCTTTTATACTCCATCCCCTTAGCAATAAAGGCCAAGATACCATTGGCCTTCCTGATCACTTGCTGTACCTGCATACTATCCTTTTGTGTTTCATGCACAAGGACCCCCAGGTCCCGCTGTACTGCAGCACTTTGCAATCTTTCTCCATTTAAATAATAACTTGCTCTTTGATTTTTTTCTGCCAAAGTGCATGACCTCACACTTTCCAATATTATACTCCATCTTCCAAATTTTTGCCCACTCACTGAGCCTGCCTATGTCCTTTTGCAGATTTTGTGTGTCCTCCTCACACATTGCTTTTCCTCCCATCTTTGTATCGTCAGCAAACTTGGCTACATTACACTCAGTCCCTTCTTGCATGCGACTCTCACACCACACCTCCGTTAACTGTGAATTACATTTTGTATTAAGTTAAAGTAGAGCAGTGCCAGATGGCCAGGGAAGGGCATTTGCAGCAACTTCCTCTGGAGCATTCCTTTAAATATACATTCTATTTCTGTTTGACAATATTTAAATGTGAGAGTCGGAGGGCAGTGCACTCTGTGTCCAGGTGTGTGTGTTCAGCCGTTCGAGCTCAGCACCCCCTCACTGACCCTACCCCTCCCCCTCACTGCCCCCGTGTCCCTCACTGACCCTACCCGTCCCCCTCACTGACTGCCCCTCACTGACTGTCCCTCACTGACTGTCCCTCACTGACCCTACCCCTCCCCCTCACTGCCCCCGTGTCCCTCACTGACCCTACCCCTCCCCCTCACTGCCCCCGTGTCCCTCACTGACCCTACCCCTCCCCCTCACTGACTGCCCCTCACTGACTGTCCCTCACTGACCCTACTCCTCCCCCTCACTGCCCCCGTGTCCCTCACTGACCCTACCCCTCCCCCTCACTGACTGTCCCTCACTGACCCTACCCCTTCCCCTCGCTGACTGTCCCTCACTGACCCTGTCCCTCACTGACCCTACCCCTCCCCCTCACTGACCCTGTCCCTCACTGAACCTACCCTTCTCCCTCACTGACTGTCCCTCACTGACTGTCCCTCACTGACCCTACCCCTCTCCCTCACTGACTGTCCCTCACTGACCCTACCCCTCCCCCTCACTGACTGTCCCTCACTGACCCTACCCCTCCCCCTCACTGACTGTCCCTCACTGACCCTACCCCTCACTGACCCTACCCCTCCCCCTCACTGCCCCCGTGTCCCTCACTGACCCTACCCCTCTCCCTCACTGACTGTCCCTCACTGACCCTACCCCTCCCTCTCACTGACTGTCCCTCACTGACCCTACCTTGTCCCTCTCACTGCCCCGTGTCCCTCACTGACCCTGCCCCCTCCCCCTCACTGCCCCCGTGTCCCTCACTGACCCTGCCCCCTCCCTCTCACTGACTGTCCCTCACTGACCCTGTCCCTCACTGACCCTGCCTCCTCCCTCTCACTGACTGTCCCTCACTGACCCTGTCCCTCACTGACCCTGCCTCCTCCCTCTCACTGACTGTCCCTCACTGACCCTGTCCCTCACTGACCCTGCCTCCTCCCACGGCTAGGCTCTTTCACTGCCGAGGGACATTATTTCACAATTTGCTTTCATACCCACTGCCAAGTGTTGTGCAGAAAAATCGATTGCCTGAATCTCGTCTGCACTGGTCTTCATACCACACGAGCCACCCCGTCTAATCCCATTCCCCCCTCACTCCCCGCACCCTTTAATATCCCACCCCGTCTAATCCCACTCCCCCTCACTGCCTGTACCCTTTAATATCCCACCCCGTCTAATCCCACTCCCCCCTCACTCCCCGCACCCTTTAATATCCCACCCCGTCTAATCCCACTCCCCCCTCACTCCCCGCACCCTTTAATATCCCACCCCGTCTAATCCCACTCCCCCTCACTCCCCGCACCCTTTAATATCCCACCCCGTCTAATCCCACTCCCCCTCACTGCCTGTACCCTTTAATATCCCACCCATTAGATTTTTAACCAATAACGGAATTAAGGGTTATGGGGAGTGGGCGGGTAAGTGGAGCTGAGTCCATGGCCAGATCAGCCATGATCTTTTTGAATGGCGTAGCAGGCTCGAGGGGCTAGATGGCGTACTCCTGTTCCTAATTCTTATAATCCCACTCTCCCCTCACTCCCCGCATCCTTTAATATCCCACCCAGTCGAATCCCACTCTCCCCTCACTCCCCGTACCCTTTAATATCCCACCCAGTCGAATCCCACTCTCCCCTCACTCCCCGTACCCTTTAATATCCCACCCAGTCTAATCCCACTCTCCCCTCACTCCTCCTACCCTTTAATATCCCACCCAGTCGAATCCCACTCTCCCCTCACTCCCCGTACCCTTTAATATCCCACCCAGTCTAATCCCACTCTCCCCTCACTCCTCCTACCCTTTAATATTCCACAGGTCGGTGCGTCTCGCTGATCCGTGGGGACAATCCGTCACTATTTACTCTATCAGAACTCTCACTGATCTTGAAGGCCTCGATCAGGTCTCAGTTCCAACACTAAACGCCATAACTTCACAAGGCTCTCGTCATAAGCTGTAAAGTGGCGGGTGTGAGTATTTGATGCACGAATGGAGAATTACAACCTCTCCGGCTGTGACTGTGATCGCCCTGAACAGATCATGGAGCCTCGAACGATTCAATGCCCGATTCACAGATACCGAGGAGGCAACACACTCTGCCACTCCAGATGCATTTATCCAGTTTAAGCTCCGAAATGCAAAATTGCAGTTGTTGCTCTACATCCACATCAGCCTTCTGAAGCAATAATACTGTAAACGCTCATTCCCGGGAACAGCCCAGTGAATCTGCAGTGCACCTTTCCCATCGCGGTTATCTCCTTCCCAGATCAAGCTGTGGAACGCTGTACACAATACTATACTAGCATTAGTTTCTAGAGCTATAGGATTGAAAAGTTGGAACATTATGCCAAGCCTGTATGGAACTTTGGTTAGACGTCACGGAGCACTGCGTACAGTTCTGGTCGCCATTTTATAAAAAGGATATCGAGGCACTGGAGAGGGGGCAGAGAAGATTTACGAGGATGATACCAGAAATGCGAGGGTATACATATCAGGAAAGGATGAACAGGATGGGTCTCTTTTCTCTTGAATAAAGAAGGCTGAGGGGTGAGCTAATAGAGGTCTTTAAAATGATGAAAGGTTTTGATGGAGTGGATACAGAGAGAGTGTTTCCACTTGTGGGGGGAGAGCATAACTAGAGGCCATCAATATAAGATAGTCACCCAGAAATCCAATGGGGAATTCAGGAGAAACTTCTTTACCCAGAGAGCGGTGAGAATGTGGAACTCGCTGCCACAGGGAGGGGTTGAGGCGAATAGTATCGATGCATTTAAGGGGAGGCTGGGCAAGTATATGGGGGAGAAGGGAATAGAGGGTTATGCTGATAGAGTTAGATGAGGAAAGACAGGAGGAGACTCGAGTGGACCATAAACGTCGGCATGGACTGGTTGGACCCAATGGCCTGTTTCTGTGCTGTATATCCCGTTTAATCCTGTGTAATCCTGTGTAATCCCGTGTAATCCCTGTGTAAAACTGCAACTGCTGCCCAACCAAGGTTTTGAGCATGTTACCCATCAGTCCCGCAGGCATCATCGGCCCTGTGGCACTTCGGCCAGGAAGGCATCGTTCACATCGCGGCGAGGCAGTGGGCAGTGCAGGATACTGGAAATGTTGCCTCGTCTGGTGCTGAAGCAACAACAGCAGCCACAGAGCGATCAGGAGCAGGAACCCGGGTCACTTTCCTCTCCCTGACCCACGGCATCGGGGCAATGTCCGCACTGCCCTTCCCCCTCCCCCACCGCTGCTGTTGGGTAAGTCGGCACAGACTGGGCTTGGAACCCAAAGCTTTCCCACACCACACAATGCAGTTCCACACATAGAATTGTAATTAATCACCGGCCAATGGGGAGGGGGGAGGAGGGGGAGGGAGAGGAGAGTGAGGGAGGAGGTAGGAGGGGAGGGGGAGGGGGTGGAGGAGAGAAACAGGGTGAGGAGGAGGGAGGAGGGGTAGGCAGGAGGGGAGGGGAGGTGGAGGAGGAGGGGGGAGGGGGAGGCAGGGGGTAAGGGAGGAGGGAAGAGGAGGAGGGGGGAGGTTGAGGAGGGGAGAGGAGGGGGAGGAGGGGGAGGGTAGAATGAGGGAAGCAGGGTGAGGAGGGGAGGAGGAGAAGGGGGGAGGGTAAGGAGGGGAGAGGAGGGGGAGAGGGGATGGCGAGGCAGGGCGTGTGTGAGGAGGGGGAGGAGGGTGAGGAGGTGGAGGAGGGGGAGGGGGAGGCAGGGGGTGGGTGAGGAGGGGTGAGGAGGGTGAGGAGGGAGGAGGAGGGAGGAGGAGGGAGGAGGAGGGTGAGGAGGGAGGAGGAGGGGGAGGGGGAGGAGGAGGGGGGAGGAGAGGGGGAGGCAGGGGGTGGGTGAGGAGGGGGAGGAGGGAGGAGGAGGGGTGAGGAGGGTGAGGAGGGTGAGGAGGGAGGAGGAGGGTGAGGAGGGTGAGGAGGGAGGAGGAGGGTGAGGAGGGAGGAGGAGGGGGAGGGGGAGGAGGAGGGGTGAGGAGGGTGAGGAGGGAGGAGGAGGGAGGAGGAGGGAGGAGGAGGGTGAGGAGGGAGGAGGAGGGGGAGGGGGAGGAGGAGGGGGAAGGAGAGGGGGAGGCAGGGGGTGGGTGAGGAGGGGGAGGAGGGAGGAGGAGGGGTGAGGAGGGTGAGGAGGGTGAGGAGGGAGGAGGAGGGTGAGGAGGGTGAGGAGGGAGGAGGAGGGTGAAGAGGGAGGAGGAGGAGGGGATCTGTTTAGATTCGTCTTTCCATTGAGTGTGAAAAACCCAAGCATATACTTCGGGTAAAATCTGACTTTCCTTACGGGGCCTCCACAATTGGTCCGTTTCCCAGTTTTATTAGTTGACTCTTTGACCCGGTGCCCAGAGCCAAACGAGAGCAAAGCATAACTCAAACTGGCCGAGTAGCTCAGGAGAGGGTCTATTTCCCCCATACCCCGCTCCGGCTAGAGCTTGTGTCACGAGGAGAGCAGGCAGTGGGATGAATATCGAGTCACTGTCCTTTCCAACTCAGGTGAATTAATGTTGATGCCGGTCTCCTGAAGTTGCAGGAAATGGCTCCAACAACAGCCTGCATTGATCTAGCGCCTTTATAACACAGTAAAACCTCACAGGGTTCTTCACAGGAGCACTGGCACACATTGTGACACGGAGCCACGTAAGGAGACATTGGGACAGGTGACCAAAAGCTCGGTATTAAGGAGCAGCTTATGGCGAGGGGGCTGGACGGGGTAGATGCAGAGAGGATGTTTCCCCCTCGTGGGGGAATCTAGAACTAGGGGGCATAGTTTCAGAATAAGGGGCCGCCCATTTAAGATGGAAATGAGGAGGAATTTCTTCTCTCAGAGGGGGATGAATCTGTGGAATTCTCTGCCCCAGAGAGCTGTGGAGGCTGGGACATTGAATATATTTAAGGGGGAGATAAGGAGATTTTTGAACTACAGGAGAGTCGAGGGTTACGGGGAGCGGGCGGGGAAGTGGAGTTGAGTCCATGATCAGATCAGCCATGATCTTATAGAATGGCGGAGCAGGCTCGAGGGGCCGAATGGCCGACTCCTGCTCCTATTTCTTATGTTCTTATGTTATGTTCTGAGTGGACACTGGGTGTGAGGAGAATTGCTCAATGAAAGAGGTTGTGGCCGAGATTGCAAACCGTACATTGCTCCTCTAACTGACAGCTGGGATCACACCTGTCAGGGTTCATTTCTTGACTTGCCGCCTGCAATTGGTGTCTGTCCTGACAGCAGGAATCCAACTTCAGACATGTTTTTTGTCCTTGCTAGACCGTAACGAGGCGAGGAACGACGTGAGCAGCAGCGATGACAGTGACTGAGTGATCTTGTCTAACAGCACACCCAGTGATTTATGAATCTTCCTTCGCTCTTCGCTGACATCTCTCCTTGAGGAGTCGGGAGGCTGAGGAAGGAGCGGGGTGTTGTAGTGAGAATGTGAAACGGTAGCTATCTTGATACTTTGTTTAATTTTCCATGAGCCATTTCAGAGGTGCTCTGAGTACACACGATAAAAGCAGTTCCATGTTGGAACAAGGATGTCACTTAATTCCAGTCCAGTCCACACCAAAAGGACGAGCGTCTCTCAGCTGTAAATTGGTTAAACGAGATCAGTTCAAGCAGTTTTATTCCAGCTTCCATTGGCATGAATCGGCAGAGTAAAACTGTACCTAATTCACTGCTAATTGGAGCTAATGAGGACTCTCACTGAGTGAGATTACAGGCTTGCTTGGCTTAAAAACTGCAAATGTTTTAGTATGTAGTACAGGCTGCTCCCGTGGACTTAGTGCCCAGAGTAGGAAAGCTTTCCATCCTTCAATGGCCGCTCTTGCTTATTTGGGCATCGCTGGCAAAGAACATAAGAACATAAGAAATAGGAGCAGGAGTAGGCCACCTGGCCCCTCGAGCCTGCTCCGCCATTCAATAATAAGATCATGGCTGATCTGATCATGGACTCAACTCCGCTTCCCTGCCCGTTCCCCATAACCCTTTATTACCTTATCGCTCAAAAATCTGTCTATCTCTGTCTAAAATATATTCAATGACCCAGCCTCCACAGCTCTCTGGGACAAAGTATTCCACAGATTTACAACCCTCTGAGAGAAGAAATTCCTCCTCATCTCAGTTTTAAATGGGCAGTCCCTTATTCTAAGATCATGTGCCCCAGTTTAGTTTCCCCTATGAGTGGAAACATCCTCTCTGCATCCACCTTGTCAAGCCCCCTCATAATCTTATACGTTTCGATAAGATCACCTCTCATTCTTCTGAACTCCAATGTGTGTAGGCCCACTCTACTTAACCTATCTTCATAAGTCAACCCCCTCTGAACTGCCTCCATAGCAAGTATATCCTTTCGTAAACACGGAGACCAAAACTGTACGCAGTACTCCAGGTGTGGCCTCACCAATACCCTGTACAGTTGTAGCAAGACCTCTCTACTTTTATACTCTATCCCCCTTGCAATAAGGACCAACATTCCATTGGCCTTCCTGATCACTTGCTGTACCTGCATACTAACTTTTTGTGTTTCATGCACAAGTACCCCCAGGTCCCTCTGTACTAAAACACTTTGCAATTTTTCCCCATTTAAATTATAATTTGCTTTTCTATTTTTTCTGCCAAAGTGGATAACTTCACATTTTCCCACATTATACTCCATCTGCCAAATTTTTGCCCACTCACTTAACCAGTTTATATCCCTTTGCAGATTTCTTGTGTCCTCACAATTTGCTTTCCCACCCATCTTTGTATCATCAGTAAACTTGGCTACGTTACACTCGGTCCCTTCTTCCAAGTCGTTAATATAGATTGTAAATAGTTGAGGCCCCAGCACTGATCCCTGTGGCACCCCACTAGTTACTGTTTCCCAACCAGAAAATGACCCATTTATCCCGACTCTCTGTTTTCTGTGAGTTAGCCAATCCTCTATCCATGCTAATATATTACCCCTAACCCAGTGAACTTTTATCTTGTGCAGTAACCTTTTATGTGGCACCTTATCGAATGCCTTCTGAAAATCCAAATACACCACATGCACTGGTTCCCCTTTATCCACCCTGCTCGTTACATCCTCAAAGAATTCCAGCAAATTTGTCAAACATGATTTCCCTTTCATAAAACCATGCTGACTCTGCCTGATTGAATTATGCTTTTCCAAATGTCCCACTACTGCTTCCTTAATAATGGACTCCAGCATTTTCCCAACCACAGATGTTAGGCTAACTGGTCTATAGTTTCCTGCTTTTTGTCTGCCTCCTTTTTTAAATAGGGACGTTACATTTGTGGTTTTCTAATCTGCTGGGACCTCCCCAGAATCCAGGGAATTTTGGTAGATTACAACCAATGCATCCACTATCTCTGCAGCCACTTCTTTTAAGACCCTCGGATGTAAGCCATCAGGTCCAGGGGACTTGTCCACCTTTAATCCCATTATTTTACCAAGTATTACTTCTTTAGTGATAGTGATTGTATTAAGTTCCTCCCTCCCTATAGCCCCTTGATTATCCGCTATTGGGATGTTTTTAGTGTCTTCTACCGTGAAGACCAATACAAAATATTTGTTCAAAGTCTCTGCCATTTCCCTGATCCCCATTATTAATTCCCCAGTCTCATCCTCCAGGGGCCCAACATTTACTCTAGCCACTCTTTTCCTTTTTATGTACCTGTAGAAACTCGTACTATCTGTTTTTATATTTTGTGCTCGTTTACTTTCATAATCTATCTTCCCTCTCTTTATCATTTTTTTAGTCGTTCTTTGCTAGCTTTTACAAGTTTCCCAATCCTCTGGCCTCCCACTAGTCTTGGCCACATTGTCTGCCCTTGTTTTCAATTTGATACCATCCCTTATTTCCTGAGTTAGCCACGGATGGTTGTCCCTTCTCATTGGGATATATTTTTGTTGCGAGTTACGAAATATCTCCTTAAATGTCTGCCACTGCTCATCAACCGTCCCATACTTTAATCTATTTTCCCAGTCTACTTTAGCCAACTCTGCCTTCATACCTTTGTAGTCTCCTTTATTTAAGCTTAGGACACTGGTTTGAGAACCAACTTTCTCACCCTCCAATTGAATTTCAAATTCAACCATGTTATGATCACTCATTCCTAGAGGATCCTTTACTAGGAGATCGTTTATTAATCCTGTCTCATTACACAGGACCAGATCTAAGATAGCCCGCTCTCTGGTTGGTTCCGCAAAGTACTGTTCAAGGAACTATCCCGGATACACTCTATGAACTCTTCCTCAAGGCTACCCTGGCCAATTGACTCTATCCAATCAATATGAAGGTTAAAATCACCCATGATTATTGCCATTCCTTTATTACAAGCCTCCATTATTTCTTGATTTATACTCCATCCAACAGTGTAGCTACTGTTAGGGGGCCTATAGACTACGCCCACCAGCGACTTTTCCCCTTATTATTCCCTATCTCCACCCAAACTGATTCAACATCTTGATCTTCGGAGCCAATATCGTTTCTCACTAACGCACTGACCATCCTTTATTACAGTGCTATCCCACCTCCTTTTCTTTTCTGTCTGTCCTTCCGAATTATGAAATACCTCTGAATATTTCGTTCCCAGTCCTGGTCACCTTGCGACCACGTCTCTGTAATGGCCATCAGATCATACCCATTGTATCTATTTGTGCCGTCAACTCATCTATTTTGTTACGAATGTTGCGTGCATTCAGATAAAGAGCTTTTAAATTTGTTTTTTTACCCTTTTTTCCTGCTTTGATCCCACTTTCTGATTCACCTTTATGTTTATACATTCCTGGCACACTCCGGCTTTCATTTCCCCCAGTGCTACCCTGCTCTATCACCTTCTCCTTATTCATTGACTTTTTAAATTTCCACTCACCCGAATCCTCCCTCCCACCTTTAGTTTAAAGCTCTCTCTACAACCCTAGCTATTCGGTTCGCCAGGACCCTAGTCCCAGCACAGTCTAAGTGGAGCCCGTCCCAACGGAACAGCTCCCTCTGTACTGCATTTATTGCCCATCCCTAATTGCCCCTTGAGAAGGTGATGGTGAACCGCCTTCTTGAACCGCTGCAGTCCGTGTGGTGAAGGTGCTCCCACAGTGCTGTTAGGGAGGGAGTTCCAGGATTGTGACCCAGCGACGATGAAGGAACGGCCGATATATTTCCAAGTCGGGATGGTGTGTGACTGGGAGGGGAACGTGGAGGTGGTGGTGTTCCCATGGACCTGCTGCCCTTGTCCTTCTAGGGGGTAGAGGTCGCGGGTTTTAACGGGGTGAATTGGCTTTGCACGAAGCCTGCACAGCCACGGAAGAATGATAGAAGGAGAATTCCCGGCAGGTTTTACTGGTCTCGGTAACCCAGGCAGCATCTGTTGCCTGGCTGTGTCCCTGAGGCCTGTGACAGGTCAGTCAGGACTCAGTTGGGAAAGGGAGATAATTACATTTGTTTTGTCGGCTGGGCACACACTCGCAGTAAATGTGCAAGGCACTTCGAGCAGGATTTCAAGATTAAAAGAGCAGTTTGCCTGATGGTGAGGTGAGTAAACGCTCCATCTGCTGCAATCAGGATAATCCCAGGTTCAATCCCCGGCCCGTGCTGGTTGCTGAGAGATTGCGTTCGGAGACGTCAACAGTTCCTAGTGTCCCTGGAAAAATAAATCTCTGGGGCCAATCGCTCTGCTCATTAATTCTGATTTCATACTTCTCGTTCACTTGCTGTGAGCAAATTGCCTGATGGAAGGGTAGAGTGTTAAATGCCAGGCTTGTTAACACCACCGAGCGCGTGCTGACACTCACACTCACACTTTATGAAGCAATGCTAAATATGTAGAAAGCTATACTTGTCCTTTCTGTGTGAATCACGATTGCTGAAATAGAGTGTGAGGCTCAAACGTGAGGCGAGAATGTTGGCAAATATGGGCCCAGAGACACAGAGAACACGAACGCAGCCAATGGCAAGCGTGATTGGTGGGAGAGTGCTGCCAATGGCTTTGGGCCGTGGTTTGAGCAACACTTGACTATACCCAGAGCGGGAGAGGTGTACCAACTGTGACCTTTGTTCCGGGGCATGTCAGCACACGGATGAAGGAGAAATAAATAAAAATACAACAAAAGAATGAATTTATATGGCACCTTTCACAACCTCAGCACAGCCAATGATCACTGCTGTAATGTAGGAGATGTGGCGGTGAATTTGTGCACAGCAAGCTCCCACAAACAGCTGGAAATACATCACCAGATCATCTGTTTTCGGGATAAATGTTGGCTGGGGCACCATACAGACCTCCCCTGCTTTCTCTAATAATGGCTTTGATCTCCACCTGAGAGGGACCTTGGTTTAACATCTTGGAACATAAGTGGGAGGCCATTCAGCCTCTCGAGCCTGTCCCACCACTCATTTAGACCATGGCTGATCTGAACCTCAGCTCCATTAAAATTACATCTGATCGGCCGTTTGGTGAAATGAGTTCCAGATTCCCACTGCCCTTTGTGTGAAGAAGTGCTCCCTGACATCACCCTGAACGGCCGGGCTCTAATTTTAAGGTCCTGCCCCCTTGTTCTGGACTCTCCCCACCCGAGGAAACAGTTTCTCTCTATCCACCCGATCGAATCCTTTACCATTTTAAAGACCTTGATTAGATCCTCTTAAACTCAAAGGAATACAAGCCAAATGTATGTAACCTCATCATGTAACCCTCCGAGCCCTGGTATCATTCTGGTGAATCTGTACCAGCTGCCCCCACTCCAAGACCAATATGTCTATCCTTAGGTGTGGTGGCTAGCTCTGAATGCAGTTATTCCGAATGGGGCTTAACCAGAGCTCTGTGCAACTGAAGCATCATCATTATCGGCAGCCCCTCGGAATCGAGGAAGACTTGCTTCCACTCCCAAAGTGAGTTCTCTGGAGGCTGGAAGTCCAATACGAGAGCCACAGACCCTGTTACAGGTGGGACAGACATTCGTCGGGGGAAGTGGGGGGGTGGGTGGGACTGATTTGCTGCGCGCTCCTTCCGCTATCTGCGCCTGACCTCTTCACGCTTGCAGCGTTGTGACTCGAAGAGCTCAGCGCCCTCCCGGATGCACTTTCTCCACCTCGGGCGGTCTGCGGCCAGGGTCTCCCAGGTGTCAGTGGTGATGTCGCACTTCACCAGGGAGGCCTTGAGGGTGTCCTTGTAACGTTTCCGCTGCCCACCTTTGGCTCGTTTACCGTGAAAGAGCTCCGCAATCATTCCTCCTGCAATGTATGCACCTGTGAGTAAGCCTCACAGGTTTGTAGAGCTGTTGAGTTGGGAGTGGTTTAGCCAGTCACGTGATGTTCACAAGACTCAATAAAACCCCAGCCAGTTGGGTTCGGGGGATCCACGATGGGGCAGGTGGTTGTGAGCCCAGTGGATGAGCTGGTAATGTGTCATATGATTGTTAAATCTTTGCTAATAAACCAACTAGTTTTTAATAGCAATGTATTGCCGTGAATTCTTAAGGAAAGAAGCCATGAAGCAAATACATTACATGTCCCTTTCTATTCCAACCCCCTTGACATAAAGGCCAACATTTCGATTATATTTTCTACCTGTGCACCAGTATTTAGTGAGTTGTACACCTGAACAGCTAAATCCCTTGGCTCTTCCACAGCTCCCAGCCTCTCAGCATTAGGAAAATATTCTGATTTGTCTTTTTCAGGTCCAAAGTAGATGATCGCACGTTTCGCCACTTTGAACTCTGTCTGCCATAGTTTTGTTGACTCTGTCCCTTCCTGCTCCCACCGACACAGCTTACTGAGCCTCACGTGTATCGTACACCTGATGTACTCTGGGATGTACAATCCTCTATTCCTCCATCCAAGACATTGATATATCTGGTCTCATTCAAAAGACAGCACCTCTGACAGTGCAATACTCCGTCAGTATTGCAGGAAGGTGTGAGCAAGACTTGGGGTTTGAACCCACAACCTTATAACTCTGAGGCGAGGACACTGAGCCACGGCTGACATTTGCAATTAGACTCCAGCAAACCTTTCACTCCATGATAAGTTGGAGCACATTACAACATTGTGGCAAAAATTAATTGCGACTGATGTCCAAAGTCAGCTGATTAATTGTTTTAATTAAGTGGGTAACCTTATGAAGAGTAAAAGTAGACATCCTTTAAATGGGATTTTGTAAATTAGTCACATTTAAATACATTAAAATGAAAAATGACATAATGCTTGCATTTTAACGAAACTTAATTCACAAACTGTTCATCTGAAGAATATAAATGTGGTTTATAAAAGCAATGCATCTGCTCCAAGGCCAAACACTGTCTATAGCACACTTGATAAATTATGTTTGTGGAACGGCAGCACAGATTGGAAGAGACATTGCACTCGGTCCAGCCTGCGATCACAAACGGACACACATCTGACAGCTTTCCCAATGACCACCCATTTCCGCAGGGGGCCATCTCTGGTGTTTCCGGATCTCCTGTGTGAAGCTCCAGACTGGTCGACACACCCGTCCCACCCTCTCTGCAGGCCCACTGCGCTGAGATCGTGACTCGTTGCACCGACAATCCTGGGGTCCAGCTCCTCTCAGCCACTGGCACGGAATTTCCTGAAACGCGGAAGTTGTGCCGAAATGTCCCAAGAATCTCATCAACATATGGCGCAGAGGGAAGACCAAACGTTACGCAATCGGGGCCTGAGGAAGTCGTCCTTTTTTTAGCTTTCTCTTCATGCGTGAAAATTCAATATTCAGAGCCATCAAACCATCATTTATGCACATTAGACACAGTGTGTTTAAGAAGATTCAATTGTGGAAGTTTTTTCAATTTTTAATGCAAATCGTTCAGAGGCCATAAAACTGAATTTAAACATATCGAAAAAGCCTCGTGGGAATAAAAACAGAAGCCTAAAAAAACCCACCGTAAAACATGAGAAACATGCCTCAGGGTCCAGCTGTGCCTTGAACTTTAGGAATAAATTTACTGCCAGTTCAGAACTGGGTAAATTCAGGAAATTCACCTGAACTGCAATTTTGCAAGGAGATGGGGCTATGCTAATTTGGAGCAGGGCTATTTGTCAATGGGCGGGGCTATGCTAATTTGGGCTGGGACTATTGTAGTGGGGTGGGGCTATGCTAATGAGCATTGTGTAAAAATAGTGTGATTCACTCCCGATTTTCCTCGAACTTTGGCGTAGGAATTCAGCATCACGACCGTACTTACCTTGTTGTGTCACGAAATTCCGGACTGCTGCTTTCAGTGCGTCTGCTAATGCTGTCAGATACATTTCTGTCTGCCTCAGGAATTTTGTATTTATTTTTAGAAATAGGAGCAGGAGTCGGCCATCGGCCCCTCGAGCCTGCCCCGCCATTCAATGAGATCACGGCTGATCTTCTACCTCAACTCCACTTTCCTGCACTATCGCCCTATCCCTTGATTCCCTTAATATCTCTAAATCTATCGATCTGTGTCTTGAATATACTCAACGACTGAGCCTCCACAGCCCTCTGGGGCAGAGAATTCCAAAGATTCACCACCCTCTGAGTGAAGACATTTCTCCTCATCTCAGTCCTAAATGGGCGACCCCTTATCCTGAGACTGTGACCCCTGGTTCTAGACTCCCCAGCCCGGGGGAAACACCCTCCCTGCATCTACCCTGTCAAGCCCTGTAAGGAATTGTGTATGTTTCAATGAGATCACCTCTCACTCTTCTAAACTCTAGAGAATAATGGCCTAGACTACTCATCGGACAATCCCCCCATCCCAGGAATCAGTCTGGTGAACCTTTGTTGCACTCCCTCTGTGGCAAGTATATCCTTCCTCGGAGTGATTGCTGCACTCAAAGTGCATGGGTAAAAGTTGCACAAAAAATTGTGCAGAGGGCGAATCAACCCCGTGACTGTCAGTGGGCACAGGAACCCTGGGCGTTCTTTCCCCTCCCTGACCCACAGTGGGTCATTGCAGCACTCGCCTGCTGCCTAGGCCAAGAACAGTCACTCAGCGCAGGCTGAAGTTGCGATGGAGGATGCGTCTCTCTCACAGCTCAGGACAAGCCCATCGCCTCCATTGAGCCGAAGCTGAGCTGGAGGGTGAAGAGTTGCTGTGCAGGATGATGCTGAGATTTAAAGGTGCAAGGGCCACAGCAGGGCAGTCAGTAAAGTCGTGCTTCGCGACACCAAGCACTGCAGAGGAGGAAGGGAAGAGTGAGAGAGGCGAGGAATTGGGGGGTTTTTGAGATCCTGGGAAAGAATGAGTTAGAGTGAGAGAAAAGTGCATTTTATCAGAGTGAGGATGCTGGGGAGGGTTGAAGTATAGGAGGAACAAAGAAGGAAACTTTAACAATGCAATAGCCCAACTGGAAAGGGAGATTAATGCTGCGATGGAGAGAGAGAGAGGAGGCTAAAGTTGAGAGAAGGATCATATAATGTTATAGCACAGGAGGAGGCCACTTGGCTCATCGTTCCTGTGCCGGCTCTGTGACAGAGCGATCCAATCAGTTCCACTGCCCCAGCTCTTTCCCCACAGCCCCGCACAATTGTTCCCTTCAAGTATTTAAACAATAGCTTTCTCCTGTCTCCTGTCCACGGTAAGGTAGGCCCCTGTGAGTGTGCTCACAGGTTTGTAGAGCTGTTGTTATTCCATTATTTGAAGGGGTTGCTCCTCAAATTCTGGCTGCACTTCAGTCCCACACTCCTGATCTTTGGGCACCCTGTGCGGAGGGGAGTGGGCTGATCCGAGGGCCTCCTCATGGGCCTGCTCCTGGGCCTGGCCAAGGGGGCCATCAGCTGGTCCAGGCAGCGGGCGGTCGAGGGGGTCGTTCAGCCTGACTGCCTGCCTCTCTTCCGCGGTTACATTCGAGCCAGGGTGTCCCTGGAGATGGAGCACGCGGTGTCCACCGGTACGCTCGCGGCCTTCCGCGAGAGGTGGGCGCCGGAGGGACTGGAGTGCATCATCTCAACAGGGAACAACATTTTAATTTAACTTGATTTGACACAGTTCCCTCAATGTTTAGTTGTTAATTAGTGGCTTTTGGTGCCCTTTAAAAAAAAAGGGGGCCCTTGATTGAAAGTTACTTTAAAATATTTGTGGAGCTGTTAAGTTGTGAGTGGCTTAGCCAGTCATGTGATGTTCGCAAGACTCAATAAAACCCCAGCCAGTTGGGTTCAGGGGGAACCACGATGGGGCAGGTGGTTGTGAGTCTGGTGGATGAACTGGTAATGTAGTGTGATCCTTAAACTAACTAGTTCTAAAGAGAAATGTATTTCTATGAATTTTTAAGCAAAGAATCAATGAAGCAAATACATTTCATCCACAAGCGTGAGAGTCCGGATATTTCCCGAGGAAGCGTTCTGCTGGGTGACTTTGCACAATTACGTTTAGGCAGACCATGATTTATCATTGGTTGCAATCAACCCCGCTATACCAGTGCAGATATGTTTGAATCCATCTTATTAAACATTTATTCTGTGTAGAGCACACTGTACAGGTTCCATATACACACAGCCGAGAGCAGTGTAGAACTCTCCACACTGGCTCCCGAATTGGGAAATTCCTGGCCCATTCAGTGGTCCCAAGCTGTGCCCATTGAAGTAAGGTTCAAAGGCCGGAAATTTCCTTGGGGAGGGTTCTCCTGATTGGCCGCTGTTATATTTTACACGGCATGTCTGGGATTTCTTCCACAGAAGATACGGTGACCAATCAGGGAAGCCTCGGAGAAAGTTCCCGGCTATAATCCGGAGGCAGCCAAATTGATTAGGAATGGGTATTGATCTTGGCACATGGCTGACTATAGCCAATGATTCCAATAGCAAGGGTCACAGGCTTAAAGTGGGAAAGTTAGAAGTATGGTGGAACTTTGTGTTATACTCATAATAACTGGGTATAATAAGCAAGTGTGACCTTGCTCCTTTATTGTAGTCCCAGAGTGCAGGTACCCCGTGGGTGGCCTGCTTATATACTGTACTCCTAAGGGATGCTGGGATCCCTTGGGACTCCAACAGGTAGGCCCTCTGGTGGTGGTGTGATGCAGGTTACAAGGTTACAAGGGGTTAAATACATAACACTTTGTTTGAAACAAATGGTGGTCGACCAGATTGAGGCACCAGGCCAGGCCACTGGAGCAGAATGAATGTTGGAAACAGTTGTTGTCGGAAGGAGGGAAGGGACTGAAATAATGGGGGAGGTGGCAGGTGGGATTGAGATCAATCAAACCAGGGGCAGTCCTGGTGGACTCAATGGAGGAGAAATTCAGTTGGCCACCGTCCCTTGTGAGGGGCGCTAAAAGGTTTGCAACCACAAGCGGCGATATTCACGCCGCTCAGCAGATTCCGTGCTCCGATACCGGCGGTGCCGAGGAGTATCGCCCGGGAGCGCCACACTGGGCCGGTGTGGATCGCCCCCGGTATCGCCACGGACGCAACATTCAGTTTGCGCTGCACCTGTAGCGCCCCCTAGTGACCCCGCCAGAGAACGCTGGCGTACAGAGCTGCCCCAGGGGCGCTGGGGGGAGGAGTGAATGAGGTAAGTGTGAGCGATCGTTTTTTTGCGATTTAACTTTATTTGGGGTGAGTAATGTTGAGGGAATATTTTTTGTGGGTTTTTTTTTGCAAGGAGGCTGCTCCTGGGTCACTCCGAGGCCGGGTCTTTAGCCCGGGGTCTTCCGCTGCTCACCCGGCACAGCGCTCCGCCCCACACCCAGGGCGCAAACACTGAATTTTGTGGCTCCATCGCTGAACAATTTCCGGGGCTAAGTTTAGTGAGAACCTGATATTAACGTTTTAGGAACCCTCCAACCGAATTTCTAATCCAATGTTGAGATCAATCAAAAAAGAGACAGTCTTGTTGAACTCAATGTTTTTAAAAGGGTTCTAACAATTCTTTAAAGTGGTGAATTCTCTGAAGTATTGTAGTGCAGCCAAGCAAAACCATCAGTAGAAAAGCAATCATTAATTCAAGGTGTTTCAGCAATCATGTCATGCAATTCAGCCCATGTTAACTCTGCTTTAATAATCTGTTAATGATGAGACGCTCTTAATAACAAATTGGAATGCAGGAACAATGCAGGACAGATCATTAAATGTATCTGAGTTATTATGTTTTCTAGTATTAGCTGTCCCCTTGTCTGACATTTTAATTGTCTGTAAAAGGATTCTTTCTTGTCTCCTCTTGTGCAGGAATATATCCGACATTTTAACCTAACAAGCAGGTTTGATGAGTTAGGGAAAAATGCTTTTTTTTAATTCGTTCATAGGATGTTGCTGGCAAGGCCGGCATTTATTGCCCATCCCTAATTGCCCCTTGAGAAGGTGGTGGTGAGCCGCCTTCTTGAACCGCTGCAGTCCGTGTGGTGAAGGTGCTCCCAATGATGTAGTTGGGCTTTCATTAAACATTATTACACATTAACTCTGTTAATCAGTGCCTGAGAACAATTAGAGAGTTGGGATTGTAGTAAAGAGCGGGGAGCAGAGTTAGAGACTGCAGGAGGGGCAGTGACAGACTGGTGAGATGGGCAGACACGTGGCAGATTACAGTTAATGCATTGTGGAAAGAAGAATGAGAGGCGATATAAACTAAATGGTACAATTTTAAAAGGTGTGCAGGAACAGAGAGACCTGGGGTGTGTGTGGACAAATCTTTGAAGGTGGCAGGATAGATTGAGAAGGCTGTTAAAAATTCAGAAGAGGTCTTTGGCTTTATAAATAGAGGCATAGAGTGCAAAAGCAAGGAAGTTATGTTATTTGGTAATAAAACACTGGTTCCGCCCCAGTTGGAGTATTGTGTGCACCGCACTTTAGGAGGGAAGGGAAGGCTTTGGAGATTGACCCGAATGGTTCGAGGGACAAGGGAGTTAGTTACGTGGGAGACTGGAGAAGCTGGGGTTGTTCTCCTTGGAGCAGAGAAGTTTAAGGGGAGATTTAATAAGAGGTGTTTAAAATTATGAAAGGTTTTGATCGAGTAAATAAGGAAAAACTGTTTCCTCTGACAGATGGATTGGTAACCAGAGGGACACAGGTTTAAGATGATTGGGAAAAGAACCACAATCAAGTTGTTGTGATCGGGAACGCGCTGCCTGAAAGGGCGGTGGGTTCAGATTCAATAGTAACTTTCAAACCGGGAATTGGATAATACTTTAAAAGGAAAAAATTGCAGAGCTGTGGGCACAGAGCAGGGGACGTGTTATTCTCAACAACAAACAATACAAAGGATGTGCCAATTATTCTGGTATCAAATACACGATCCTTTGTACACGCTCCACGAACCAGACGCGATAAGATTGGACAAGAATCAACGTATACTTGTAATACTTTAGTGCGTTATCATGTCAGGATGTCTGAAACTGCTTCAACAATGATTTATGCTGCAACCCTGCGGTTTATGGAGACAAATATATCAAGCTGAATCAACAAACAGCATCAAACTGACAGGCGGTTTGTTTGTTTAATCTGATGGTATTGTTTGAAGAAACAAATGTTGACCATCACACGAGGTGCACCCTGACCAGTAATGCCCACCTGAACCCCAATAACAGGCAGTTGCATCTTAACGCAACATTTGCAAGGACTGCACCTCCAAAATGCAGCAGCCCCTCACAACTGCACTGCAGTGCCAGCCCAGATTACTCACCCCAAAAGCTTCAAATCCACAATTCTGGCTACGATGGGGCTGATACCTGCACATAGCCGCGTATCACTGGCACACTGCCTTCATACCAGATACTGCAAGGGTTTGACCTCAATTGGATATTGAATGCTCTGCATTCTTTAAGTACCGGCAAGCATTTCCCCAATGTTATTTAAATATGTTAACTGAATAATTGTGCAATGCCTCTGCAATTTTTTCACGTAATTAATTCAGCTTTTAGACTTCCAACTTGATTAAAAAATGTTCTCCTCATGGAATGCTCTCTCAATCTTTTTTTAATCTTTAAGCATAGTTCTCTGTCCTATGCGATATCACGGTCATTACTCAGAATCTCTCCGTTTCTCTCCCTTCGCATTGCTCTCTGTCCTTATGTATTTCTATATTTATCTTTCCTCTTTAGTTAGCGAGTTACATCGAGTCTATAGCACATTGGGCCCCCCTCTCCCTGCCGGGGTTTATGCTCCACACCAGCCCCCTCCCACCCTCTCCATCTCCCCCCATCACCATCTCCTTCTATTCCTCTCCCCCCCATGTGTTTATCCAGCCTCCCCTTAAATACATCGATACTATTCACCTCAACCCCTCCCTGTGGCAGCGAGTTCCACATTCTCACCACTCTCTGGGTAAAGAGGTTTCTCCTGAATTGTGACTATCTTATATTTATGGCCCTATTTTTGGTCTCTACCACAGGTGGAAATATTTTCTCCACGTTTTACCCTATCGAACCCCCTTCATCATTTCAAAGATTTGGATCTGCTCGCCTCTTAGCCCCTCTAGAGCAAACAGCCCAGCCTGTTCAGTCTAATCTGACAGATATCACCTCTCAGTTCTCGAATCATCCTTGTCAATATTCTTTGCCCCTTCTCCAGTGCCTCGCTATCCTTTTTATAATATGGAGACAGGACTGGGCACAGTTCTTCAAGTGTTGTCTACAAGTTTATCGTGACTTCACTGCTTTTCAATTCTATCCCTTTACAAATGAAAGCTCGGTTTGCTTTTTAAAAACCTGTGTCGTTACTTTCAGTGACCTGTGTCTCTGTACCCCCGGATCCCTTTTCCCGTCGATCCCATTTACTCCCTGATTATCCAAATAGTCTGTGAACTCCTTATATTTTCTATCAAGATGCATCACCTCACACTTACCTAAACTGAAATTCCTTTGCTAATTAAACATCCATTCTGCAATTTATTAATGTCTTTCTGTATTTTTTCACCACCTTTCTCTGCATTAACTACACCTTGGTGTCGTTTGCAAATTCACAAGTTGTACTTCCGATTCCTGAGTGCAAATGGTTTATGTAAATGGTGAACAACAGAGGTCACAATGCTGATCCTGTGGAACATCGCTTCCCACCGTTTGCCAGTCTGAGTAGCTGCCCTTAACCCCGACTCGCTGTTTCCTGTTTCGTAGCCAGCTTGCTCTCCATTCTGCTCCTTGTCCCTGACTCCACATGTTCTGACCAGCAGACTATGTGGTACCTTTTACCAAAGACATTTTCAAAATGCATTACATCTACTGCATGACCCCTGTCTACACTTCCTGTTACCCCTTTAAAAAATTCAATAAATTAAAAGATTTCCCTTTGGAAATCCATGCTGACTACTCCATGTATTTTTGGTTTCTAGATGTTTTCATTATCTTTCCTCGTACCGACATTAAGCTAATTGGCCGATAGTTACTTGGGCTTGTTCCATCGCCCTTTTTAAATATAGGAATACATTCGCTGCCTGCATGTCCTCTGGGATCGTCACTTGACTAATGGATGTGTATACCTATGTAATAATGCCTCTGCTATCTCTTCCCTAGTTTATTTTAATATGCACGGATGAAATCCATTCGGACCAGAGGTTTTATCCTCTCTAAAAATTTGACTAGTTTATCAATTCTCTCTCCCTTTTCTGACTTAAATGTCTTTATAGGTTTTTTGATCTCTTTTTCTAACGTCATGCTCATCTTGTTAGTCTCCCTGGTAAATACCGAGGCAAATTAATTATTAACCTTTTTGCCACTTCGCTGGCATTATCTGTGAGTTTATCGTGTGAATCCCTTTGCAGTCCTGTCCCTATCGTAATATTCCTTTCATTATTTATCTGTCTGTAGAATGCTGTGCTTTTTATACTCCTTGATAATTTAATTCCGTAGTTCTGCTTTGCTTTCCCAATTGTACTTTTTGATTTCTTTCCAAACCTTTTCATATTCCCTTTTGTCATCCTCTCCTTTGTTCTTGTTCTTCACTTTCACTTTTACTCTTATCTCTTTATTCATCCACCGTGTTTCATTATTGCCTAGTTTGCTCGTGTTTTTAAGCGGAATATCTTTCTCCTGAACTTCCTTGATCAGCATTTTAACAATTTCCCACTGCTGTTCTACCTCTTTGACTTTTCATTTGTTTTCCTGTTTATTTTCCCCAGTTCCGTTCTCATCCCCTCAAAAATAACTTTTTCCAATCTCACTTTGATCATTGTCTAACTTCTGTCTGTCTCAATCATTACGTTAAACATTGCCATGTTATCATCTCTGTCCCTCTTGCTCTCATCTATTCGAATTGGCTTTGCACCTCTAGATCCACAGATATGTATAAATAAGTTGTGATAGAGTTCACTCTAAGTGCAAAGCAACCAATGATCCCATGGTCCCAAATCCACTCCTTGGCACCGTGAGCATTTACACTTTCCCCCGCATCATCTCTGCTCTTTCTGTAACTTGCTGACTGGGGGCCCCTGGATCTCTAGGACCTCGGACATTCTTCGAGTGTGATCCTAGAGAGAGAGGCAGTGGCGTATTAGCCCATGGAGGGGATCGCAGTCTAATCCTATCCTCCCCCGATGAGGGGAAAAATTCAATCAGGTTAGTCAAACACGATCATCCCTTAACAAATCCGTGCTGACTGTCCCTCATTAATCCTTGCCTTTCTAAATGTCCTGAAAAAGCCCTTCAGGACTCTTTCCAATAATTTTTCCACCATTGAGGTTAGGCTGACAGGCCTGTAATTACTCGGCCTATGCATTTCTCCTTCTTAAACAAGGGCACTACATTAGCAGTCCTCCGGCACCATGCTTGAATCCAAAAGAGGACTGGAAAATGATGGTCAAGGCCTCTGCTATTCCCTCCTTTACTTCACTCAACAACCTGGGATGCATTTCATCTGGGCCTGGGGTCTTATCCATTTTCAAAGTTGCCAAACCCCTTAATACTTCCTCTCTCACTATGTTTATTTCATCCAGAATATCACACTTCTCCTCGATAGCAGTATCTGCATTGCCCCTTTCCTTTGTGAAAACAAACGCAAAGTATTCGTTAAGAACCCTCCCAACATCTTCCGCCTCCAGACAAAGATTACCCTCATGGTCTCTAATAGGCCCTACCCTTTCGTTAGTTACCCTCTTATTCTTAATATATTTATAGAACCTCTTTGGGTTTTCCTTAATTTTACTAGCCAAGAATTTTTCATGCTCTCTCTTAGCATTCCTAATATCCTTTTTAATTTCACCTCTGAACTTTCTATATTCCTGCAGAGGGTCCACAGCATTTAGCTGTCGGTATATGACATAAGCTTCCATTTTTTTCTTTATCCTCCCCTGTAAGACCCTAGACATCCAGGGGGCTCTAGAATTGTTATTCCCACTCTTTTTCTTTAAGGTCACATGGTTGGCTTGAGCCTTCCGGATCTCCTCCTTGAATGTCTCCCACTGTTCCCGCACTGAAGTGAAGGATTGTTGATAAGTGGCACCTCATAAGAACATAAGAAATAGAAGCAGGAGTCGGCCATTCGGCCCCTCGAGCCTGCTCCGCCATTCAATAAGATCACGGCTGATCTTCGACCTCAACTCCACTTTCCCGCCCGATCCCCATATCCCTCGATTTCCCTAGATTCCAAAAATCTATCGGTCTCAGCCTTGAATATACTCAATGACTGAGCCTTCACAGCCCTCTGGGGCAGAGAATTCCAAAGATTCACCACCCTCTGAGTGAAGAAATTTCCCCTCATCTCAGTCCTAAATGGCCGACCCCTTATCCTGAGACTGTGACCCCTGGTTCTGGACTCCCCAGCCCGGGGGAAACATCCTCCCTGCATCTACCCTGTTAAGTCCCCGAAGAATGTTGTATGTTTCAATGAGATCACCTTTCATTCTTCTAAACTCTGGGGAATCTGGGTAAAACCATCTCACAATGTCAGACCAATGTCATTATTACCTGTGTGTTTACGTCGCCAGCAAAGTTGGCAATAATCAGCACAGGAAATACTCACACAGACCACAGGAAAAGAGCTGTCAATTCAGCCGACAGAAATATCAGCAGCATCCTTGCAGCAGCAACAAGCTTTTGTACCTTCCACATTTACCTTTCAGTTGGCATCATTGTGAAATGCCAACCTTAAAATACATTCTTATATTAAACACTGACATTTCACAATGAATTGCTCTGGCATTAACTGACAGCAAGATGTAACCTCTTCTGGCATCTGCTAGTTTTTGAAAGGGCAGCGAGCTTATTTGTGAGTGTTAACTTCAGATTGTGTGACTGAGCGAGCGAAGGAGCGAGAGAGGGAGCGAGAGAGGGAGAGAGGGAGCGAGAGAGGGAGCGAGAGAGGGAGGGAGGGAGTGAGGGAGGGAGCGAACGAGGGAGGGAGCGAGAGAGGGAGCAAGCGAGGGAGTGAGAGAGGGAGCGAGAGAGGGAGAGCGGGAGTGAGGGAGCGAGCGAGGGAGCAGGAGAGGGAGCGGGCGAGGGAGCAAGAGATGGAGAGAGGGAGAGAGGGAAAGAGGGAGCGATAGAGGGAGCGAGAGGGGGAGTGAGGGAGGGAGCGAGCGAGGGAGGGAGCGAGAGAGGGAGCAAGCGAGGGAGTGAGAGAGGGAGCGAGAGAGGGAGAGAGGGAGCGAGCGACGAAGTGAGAGAGGAAGCTAGAAAGGGAGCGAGCAAGGGAGTGAGAGTAGGAGCGAGAGAGAGCAAGAGAGAGGACGAGAGAGGGAGATAAAGAGAGAGAGTGAGAGAGGGAGTGAGAGAGGGATGAGACAGGGAGCGAGAGAGGGAGGCAGAGAGAGGGAGCGAGGGAGCGAGCGAGGGAGCGAATGAGGGAGCAAGCGAGGAAGCGAGAGAGAGGGATAAAGAGAGAGAGCGAGAGAGGGAGCGAGAGAGCGAGGGAGAGAGTGAGAGAGGGAGCGAACGAGGGAGCGAGAGAGGGAGTGAGAGAGGGAGTGAGAGCGAGAGCGAGCGAGGGAGCGAGAGAAGGAGCAAGAGAGGCAGCAAGAGAGAGAGTGAGAGAGGGAGAGAGGGAGCAAGAGAGAGCGAGGGAGAGAGTGAGAGAGGGAGCGAGCGAGGGAGCGAGAGAGGGAGTGAGAGAGGGAGTGAGAGCGAGAGCGAGTGAGGGAGCGAGAGAGGGAGCAAGAGAGGCAACGAGGGAGAGAGAGCGAGAGAGGGAGTGAGCGAGGGAGAGAGGGAGAGAGGGAGAGAGGGAGCGAGGGAGAGAGGGAGAGAGGGAGCGAGCGATATGACCGCAATCTTTCCCTTCTCCCGCTGATTCTCCACTGTCAACTTACTCTTCTATTTAAGAAGGAATTACATTTGTTGGACTTGTCACATGGGCCTTGCCCAACACATGGAGGCAGGGAAGTGGGGTTTGCCAACCCTGCTGGTTTGTCTCGGAGTCTCCCAGAATTATAGATAAATCTCCCGGACACCGCCACAAGCAAACAACAACATTGTATTTATATAGCGCCTTTAACGTAGTGAAACATCCCACGGTGCTTCACAGGAGTATAATGAGATAAAAATTTCACACCGAGCAGCATAAGGAGAAATTAGCACAGGCGACCAAAAGCTTGGTCAAAGAGGTCGGTTTTAAGGAGCATTCTGACGAAGGAGAGGTAGAGAGATAGAGAGGTTTAGGGAGGGAGTTCCAGAGCTTGGGGCCCAGGCAACAGAAGGTACGGCCACCGATGGTGGAGCGATTATAATCAGGGATGGTCAGGAGGGCAGAATTAGAGGAGTGCAGACATCTCGGGGGGTTGTGGGGCTGGAGGAGATTACAGAGATAGGGAGGGAGTGAGGGCCGTGGAGGGATTTGAAAACAAGGATGAGAATTTTGAAAGCGAGGTGTTGCTTAACCGGGAGCCAATGTCGGTCAGCGAGTAGGTGAGCGGGACTCGGTGCGAGTTAGGACACGGGGCAATGAGCACAGGGGGTGATGGGTGAGCGGGACTTGGTGTGAGTTAAGACACGGGCAGCTGAGTTTTGGATCATTGATAGTCGAGAGACTCGACGATTAACCTGGGAGATTATTAAACAAGATAAGGGCTCATGGGATTAGGGTTAATATACTGGCATGGATTGAGGATTGGTTAATGGACAGAAAACAGAGAGTAGGAATAAACGGGTCATTTTCGGGTTGGCAGACTGTAACTAGTGGGGTACCACAAGGATCAGTGCTGGGGCCCCAGCTATTCACAATCTATACCAATGATTTGGATGAGGGACCAAATGTAATATATCCAGGTTTGCTGATGATACAAAGCTCGGTGGGAAAGTAAGTTGTGAGGAGGATGCAAAGAGGCTTCAAGGGGATATAGACGGCTCAGTGAGTGGGCAAGAACATGGCAAATGGAATATAATGTGGAGAAATGTGAAGTTATCCACTTTGGTCGGAAAAATAGAATAGCAGAGTATTTAAACGGTGAGAGATTGGGAAATGTTGGTGTTCAGAGGGACCTGGTGTCCTTGTACACCAATCACTGAAAGTTAACGTACAGGTACAGCAAGTGATTAAAGCAAATAGTATGTTGGCCTTTATTACAGGAGGATTTGAGTATAAGAGTAAAGACATCTTACTGCAATTATACAGGGCCCTGGTGAGACCACACCTGGAGTATTGTGCACAGTGTCGGTCTCCTTACCTGAAGTGTAATATCTCCAAGTTTGCAGATGACACTAAGCTGGGTGGCGGTGTGAGCTGTGAGGAGGATGCTAAGAGGCTGCAGGGTGACTTGGACAGGTTAGGTGAGTGGGCAAACACATGGCGATGCAGTGTAATGTGGATAAATGTGAGGTTATCCACTTTGGGGGCAAAAACAACAAGGCAGAATATTATCTGAATGGCAGCAGATTAGGAAAAGGGGAGGTGCAACAAGACCTGGGTGTCATGGTACATCAGTCATTGAAGGTTGGCATGCAGGTACAGCAGGCGGTGAAGAAGGCAAATGGCATGTTGGCCTTCATAGCTAGGGGATTTGAGTGTAGGAGCAGGGAGGTCTTACTGCAATTGTACAGGGCCTTGGTGAGGCCTCACCTGGAGTATTGTGTACAGTTTTGGTCTCCTAACCTGAGGAAGGACGTTCTTGCTATTGAGGAAGTGCAGCGAAGGTTCACCAGACTGATTCCCGGGATAGTAGGACTGACATATGAGGAGACTGGATCGACTGGGCCTGTATTCACTGGAGTTTAGAAGGATGAGAGGGGATCTCATAGAAACATATAAAATTCTGATGGGACTGGACAGGTTAGATGCAGGAAGAATGTTCCCGATGTTGGGGAAGTCCTAATAAATTGCATGTGAAATTGTTCTGTCATTTGTGCTAATTAAAAGTGACAGGATATTTATCCCTCAATCAACATCATAAAAACAGATGATCTGGTCATTATCACATTGCTGTTTGTGGGAGCTTGCTGTGCACAAATTGGCTGCCATGCTTCCCACAGTACAACAGCGACTACACTCCAAAAAGTACTTAATTGGCGGTAAAGCCCCCTGAGACGTCCGGGGGTCGTGAAAGGCGCTATAGAAATAAAGAACTAAATAACTTTCTATTTATCTATTTCTAGGACCGGATGTTACACCAAAGTTCTGCCTGTTCAGGTAGTTGATGAGGCGTCAGTGAAGCTTTTGAAGTACGCGGAATACTCCTCGTGTCCTGGCCAACGTCCCTCCCTCAACCAAAACCGCCAAGACAGCTCAACTTGTCATTCATCTCAATGTGTGATCTTGCTGTGCATAAATGAGCCATCGCCTTTGCTTGCAGAACAGTGACTGCGCGTGAAAAACATGATCAAAGGGCTTTGTGACATCCTGGCTCAGGTACTTGTGAGAGAGAGCGAGAGAGAGCGCGAGAGAGAGAGAGAGAGAGAGAGCACGAGAGAGAGTGCGCGAGAGAGCGAGAGAGAGAGATAGAGAGAGAGCACGAGAGAGAGTGCGCGAGAGAGCGAGCGAGAGAGAGAGAGAGCACGAGAGAGAATGCGCGAGAGAGAGCGAGAGAGAGAGAGAGTGTGAAAGAGAGAGAGAGCACGACAGAGAGCGAGAGAAAGAGAGAGAGAGCACGAGAGAAAGAGCGCGAGAGAGAGCGAGAGAGAGAGAGTGTGAAAGAGAGAGAGAGCATGAGAGAGAGAGCGTGAGAGTGAGAGCGCAAGAGTGAGAGAGAGAGAGCGCAACAGAGAGCGAGAGAGAGAGCGTGAAAGAGAGAGAGGACACGAGAGAGAGCGAGAGCGCAAGTGAGAGAGAGCGAGAGAGAGAGGGCGTGAGAGAGAGCGCGAGAGAGAGAGAGCGAGAGAGAGAGGGTATGAGAGAGCGCGAGAGAGAGAGCGCGAGAGAGAGAGCGCGAGAGAGAGAGGGTATGAGAGAGCGCGAGAGAGAGAGGGCGTGAGAGAGAGAGTACTCTCCACAGGATGACTTTTCCCAAGCTATATTTCGAGGGATAAGCACCGAGTTAATTTAATAGGCTACTTTCTGACCAGATAAGCCAAAGGAAATTATCTAAACTCGAAATGGGTTCTGTCACTTTTAATTAGCACAAATGACAGAACAGTTTCACATGCAATTTATTAGGGCTGATCGGAGGAATAGTTCTGAATGCATTAAAAGCGTGTAGATTATCCAGTTTAAGGATTTGTCATTTGCCATTCATTAATAAAAAGTAACGAAGAAAAATTAAAGACATTAACACGCCGTCCCTGCACCAATTGTACTGCTGCAGTCAGTGCTCAGATAGCCCGCAGTCTCAGAATCACTGAAGGCATTCCACCCGTGGTCATTGGGCCAGCTGGGGCCTTCCGTTCTCCGCCCTCCCTCAGTGCCCACAGAGTCCGGTCATTGGGCCAGCTGGGGCCTCCCGTTCTCGGCCCTCCCTCAGTGCCCACAGAGTCCGGTCATTGGACCAGCTGGGGCCTTCCGTTCTCGGCCCTCCCTCAGTGCCCACAGAGTCTGGTCATTGGGCCAGCTGGGGCCTCCCATTCTCCGCCCTCCCTCAGTGCCCACAGAGTCTGGTCATTGGGTCAGCTGGGGCCTCCCATTCTCCGCTCTCCCTCAGTGCCCACAGAGTCCGGTTGTTGGGCCAGCTGGGGCCTCGCATTCTCCGCTCTCAGGGTCAGTGAGCACAGGGGATGATGGGCGACCGGCACTTGGTGCGAGTTAGGACACGGGGCAGCGAGCACAGGGGGTGATGGGTGAGCGGGACTCGGTGCGAGTTAGGACACGGGACAGCGAGCACAGGGGGTGATGGGTGAGTGGGACTCAGAGCGAGTTAGGGCATGGGGCAGAGAGAGCCATTTCCGAAGCTTGGAGGTGGGTATTGTAGCCCCCATAATTGACCAATTGCCATGAGCATTGATGTGTCTGGAGACCAATGGCAGGAGCATGGAGATCCCAGGGCACTATTTTGAAGAAGAGCAGGGGAGTTCTCCCCGCTGTCCTGGGGCCAATATTTATCCCTCAATCAAAATCATAAAAACAGATGATCTGGGTCATTATCACATTGCTGGTTGTGGGAGCTTGCTGTGCACAAATTGGCTGCTGCGTTTCCCACAGTACAACAGCGACTACACTCCAAAAATACTTCATTGGCGGTAAAGCCCCCTGAGACGTCTGGTGGTCGTGAAAGGCGCTATAGAAATAAAGAACTAAATAACTTTCTATTTATCAATTTCGAGGACCGGATGTTACACCAAGGTTCTGCCTGTTCAGGTAGTTGATGAGGCGTCAGTGAAGCTTTTGAAGTACGCGGAATACTCCTCGTGTCCTGGCCAATGTCCCTCCCTCAACCAACACCGCCAAGAAAGCTCAACTTGTCATTCATCTCAATGTGTGATCTTGCTGTGCATAAATGAGCCATCGCCTTTGCCTGCAGAACAGTGACTGCGCGTGAAAAACATGATCAAAGGGCTTTGCGACATCCTGGCTCAGGTACTTGTGAGAGAGAGCGAGAGAGAGCGAGAGAGAGCGAGAGAGAGAGAGAGAGAGAGAGAAAGCATGAGAGAGAGAGCATAGACATAGAAACATTCGGCCCTTCGAGCCTGCACCGCCATTCAATGAGTTCATGGCTGAACATGCAACTTCAGTACCCCATTCCTGCTTTCTCGCCATACCCCTTGATCCCCCTAGTAGGAAGGACTTCATCTAACTCCTTTTTGAATATATTTAGTGAATTGGCCTCAACAACTTTATGTGGTAGAGAATTCCACAGGTTCACCACTCTCTGGGTGAAGAAGTTTCTCCTCATCTCGGTCCTAAATGGCTTACCCCTTATCCTTAGATTGTGACCCCTGGTTCTGGACTTCCCCAACATTGGGAACATTCTTCCTGCATCTAACCTGTCTAAACCCGTCAGAATTTTAAACGTTTCTATGAGGTCCCCTCTCATTCTTCTGAACTCCAGTGAATACAAGCCCAGTTGATCCAGTCTTTCTTGATAGGTCAGTCCCACCATCCCGGGAATCAGTCTGGTGAACCTTCGCTGCACTCCCTCAATAACAAGAATGTCCTTTCTCAAGGTAGGAGACCAAAACTGTACACAATACTCCAGGTGTGGCCTCACCAAGGCCCTGTACAACTGTAGCAACACCTCCCTGCCCCTGTACTCAAATCCCCTCGCTATGAAGGCCAACATTCCATTTGCTTTCTTAACCGCCTGCTGTACCTACATGCCAACCTTCAATGACTGATGTACCATGACACCCAAGTCTCGTTGCACCTCCCCTTTTCCTAATCTGTCACCATTCAGATAATAGTCTGTCTCTCTGTTTTTACCACCAAAGTGGATAACCTCACATTTATCCACATTATACTTCATCTGCCATGCATTTGCCCACTCACCTAACCTATCCAAGTCACTCTGCAGCCTCATAGCATCCTCCTCGCAGCTCACACTGCCACCCAACTTACTGTCATCCGCAAATTTGGAGATACTACATGTAATCCCCTCGTCTAAATCATGAATGTACAGTGTAAACAGCTGGGGCCCCAGCACAGAACCTTGCGGTACCCCACTAGTCACTGCCTGCCATTCTGAAAAGTACCCATTTACTCCTACTCTTTGCTTCCTGTCTGACAACCAGTTCTTAATCCATGTAAGCACACCACCCCCAATCCCATGTGCTTTAACTTTGCACATTAATCTCTTGTGTGGGACCTTGTCAAAAGCCTTCTGAAAGTCCAACTATACCACATCAACTGGTTCTCCCTTGTCCACTCTACTGGAAACATCCTCAAAAAATTCCAGAAGATTTGTCAAGCATGATTTCCCTTTCACAAATCCATGCTGACTTGGACCCATCATGTCACCTCTTTCCAAATGCGCTGCTATGACATCCTTAATAATTGATTCCATCATTTTACCCACTACTGATGTCAGGCTGACCAGTCTATAATTCCGTGTTTTCTCTCTCCCTCCTTTTTTAAAAAGTGGGGTTACATTGGCTACCCTCCACTCAATAGGAACTGATCCAAAGTCTATGGAATGTTAGAAAATGAATGTCAACGCATCCGCTATTTCCAAGGCCACCTCCTTAAGTACTCTGGTATGCAGTCCATCAGGCCCTGGGGATTTATTGGCCTTCAATCCCATCAATTTCCCCAACACAATTTCCCGACTAATAAGGATTTCCCTCAGTTCCTCCTTCTTACTAGACCCTCTGACCCCTTTTATATTCGGAAGGTTGTTTGTGTCCTCCTTAGTGAATACCGAACCAAAGTACTTGTTCAATTGGTCTGCCATTTCTTTGTTCCCCGTTATGATGTCCCCTGATTCTGACTGCAGGGGACCTCCGTTTGTCTTTACTAACCTTTTTCTCTTTACATATTGATAGAAACTTTTGCAGTCCGCCTTAATGTTCCCTGCAAGCTTCCTCTCATACTCTATTTTCCCTGCCCTAATCAAACCCTTTGTCCTCCTCTGCTGAGTTCTAAATTTCTCCCAGTCCCCAGGTTCACTGCTATTTCTGGCCAATTTGTATGCCACTTCCTTGGCTTTAATACTATCCCTGATATCCCTTGATAGCCACGGTTGAGCCACCTTCCCTTTTTTATTTTTACGCCAGACAGGGATGTACAATTGTTTTAGTTCATCCATGCGGTCTCTAAATGTCTGCCGTTGCACATCCACTGTCAACCCCTGAAGTATCATTCACCAATCTATCCTAGCCAATTCACGCCTCATACCTTCAAAGTTACCCTTCTTTAAGTTCTGGACCATGTTCTCTGAATTAACTGTTTCATTCTCCATCCTAATGTCGAATTCCACCATATTATGGTCACTCTTCCGCAAGGGGCCTCGCACAACGAGATTGCTAATTAATCCTCTCTCATCATGAACTAGGGGACCGAGGGTCGAGTGAGAAGGAGGAATTGAAGGGTATCCTAATAAGGCGGGAAATTGTGTTGGGGAAATTGATGGGATTGAAGGTCGATAAATCCCCGGGGCCTGATTGTCTGCATCCCAGAGTACTGAAGGAAGTGACCCTAGAAATAGTGGCTGCATTGGTGATCATTTTCCAACAGTGTATCGACTCTGGATCAGTTCCTATGGACTGGAGGGTAGCTAATGTAACGCCACTGTTTAAAAAACAAGGGAGAGAGAAACCGGGTAATTATAGATCGGTTAGCCTGACATCAGTCGTGGGGAAAATGTTGGAATCAATTATTAAGGATGAAATAGCGGCGCATTTGGAAAGCAGTGATCGGATCGGTCCAAGTCAGCATGGATTTATGAAAGGGAAATCATGCTTGACAAATCTTCTGGAATTTTTTCAGGATGTAACTAGTAGAGTGGACAAGGGAGAACCAGTGGATGTGATGTATTTGGACTTTGAAAAGGCCTTTGACAAGTTCCAACATAAGAGATTGGTGTGCAAAATCAAAGCACATGGTATTGGGGGTAATGTACTGGCGTGGATAGAGAATTGATTGGCAGACAGGAAGCAGAGAGTCGGGATAAACGGGTCCTTTTCGGAATGGGAGGCAGTGACTAGTGGAGTGCCGCAGGGCTCAGTGCTGGGACCCCAGCTCTTTACAATATACATTAATGATTTGGATGAAGGAATTGAGTGTAATATCTCCAAGTTTGCAGATGACACTAAACTGGGTGGCGGTGTGAGCTGTGAGGAGGATGCTAAGAGGCTGCAGGGTGACTTGAACAGGTTAGATGAGTGGGCAAATGCATGGCAGATGCAGTATAATGTGGATAAATGTGAGGTTATCCACTTTGGTGGCAAAAACACGAAGACAGAATATTATCTGAATGGCAGCAGATTAGGAAAGGGGGAGATGCAACGAGACCTGGGTGTCATGGTTCATCAGTCATTGAAAGTTGGCATGCAGGTACAGCAGGCGGTGAAAAAGGCAAATGGCATGTTGGCCTTCATAGCGAGGGGATTTGAGTATTGGAGCAGGGAGGTCTTACTGCAATTGTACAGGGCCTTGGTGAGGCCTCACCTGGAATATTGTGTTCAGTTTTGGTCTCCTAACCTGAGGAAGGGCGTTATTACTATTGCAGCGAAGGTTCACCAGACTGATTCCAGGGATGGCTGGACTGACTTGTGAGGAGAGACTGGATCAACTGGGCCTTTATACACTGGAGTTTAGAAGGCTGAGAGGGGATCTCATAGAAACATATAAGATTCTGATGGTATGGGACAGGTTAGATGCAGGAAGAATGTTCCCGATGTTGGGGAAGTCCAGAACTAGGGGACACAGTCTTAGGATAAGGGGTAGGCCATTTAGGACTGAGATGAGGAGAAGCTTCTTCACTCAGAGAGTTGTTAACCTGTGGAATTCCCTGCCGCAGAGAGTTGTTGATGCCAGTTCATTGGATGTATTCAAGAGGGAGTTAGATATGGCCCTTACGGCTAAAGGGATCAAGGGGGATGGAGAGAAAGCAGGAAAGGGGTACTGAGGTGAATGATCAGCCATGGTCTTATTGAATGGCGGTGCAGGCTCAAAGGGCCGAATGGCCGACTCCTGCACCTATTTTCTATGTTTCTATGTTTCTAATTACACAACACCCAGTCTAGGATGGCCTCCCCCCTAGTTGGTTTCTCGACATATTGGTCTAGAAAACCATCCCTTATGCACTCCAGGAACTCCTCCTCAACCGTATTGCTTCCAGCGCGAGAGAGACCGAGAGAGAGAGAGTGTGAAAGAGAGAGAGCACGAGAGAGAGAGTGTGAGAGTGAGAGCGCGAGAGTGAGAGAGAGAGAGCGCGACAGAGAGCGAGAGAGAGAGCGTGAAAGAGAGGACACGAGAGAGAGCGAGAGCGAGAGCGCGAGTGAGAGAGAGCGAGAGAGAGAGGGTATGAGAGAGAGCGCGAGAGAGAGAGCGCGAGAGAGAGAGCGCGAGAGAGAGAGGGTATGAGAGAGCGTGAGAGAGAGAGTACTCTCCACAGGGTGACTTTTCCCAAGCTATATTTCGAGGGATAAGCACTGAGTTAATTTAATAGGCTACTTTCTGACCAGATAAGCCAAAGGAAATTATCTAAACTCGAAATGGGTTCTGTCACTTTTAATTAGCACAAATGACAGAACAGTTTCACATGCAATTTATTAGGGCTGATGGGAGGAATAGTTCTGAATGCATTAAAAGCGTGTAGATTATCCAGTTTAAGGATTTGTCATTTGCCATTCATTAATAAAAAGTAACGAAGAAAAATTAAAGACATTAACACGCCGTCCCTGCACCAATTGTACTGCTGCAGTCAGTGCTCAGATAGCCCGCAGTCTCAGAATCACTGAAGGCATTCCACCCGTGGTCATTGGGCCAGCTGGGGCCTCGCATTCTCCGCTCTCCCTCAGTGCCCACAGAGTCTGGTCATTGGGCCAGCTGGGGCCTTCCGTTCTCCGCCCTCCCTCAGTGCCCACAGAGTCCGGTCATTGGGCCAGCTGGGGCCTTCCGTTCTCCGCCCTCCCTCAGTGCCCACAGAGTCTGGTCATTGGGCCAGCTGGGGCCTCGCATTCTCCGCTCTCCCTCAGTGCCCACAGAGTCTGGTCATTGGGCCAGCTGGGGCCTCGCATTCTCCGCTCTCCCTCAGTGCCCACAGAGTCTGGTCATTGGGCCAGCTGGGGCCTCCCATTCTCCGCTCTCCCTCAGTGCCCACAGAGTCCGGTCGTCAGTCCAGCTGGTGCCTCCCATTCTCCGCTCTCCCTCAGTGCCCACAGAGTCCGGTCGTCAGTCCAGCTGGTGCCTCCCATTCTCCGCTCTCCCTCAGTGCCCACAGAGTCCGGCTCCCCAAACGATGGAGCAGATTGTGAACGGTTTGTGGTGTAGAATTTCAAACACTCGAAGTGTGAGCTGGCCCTCATGCACCAGCGTGCTCTCACTTTGACACAAGCTGACGGACCGGCTTAGCGTGTTTATGAGGCAGAGTGTTGTAATATATGCAGGAGTTCCTCGGGGCAGTGTCCTCGGCCCAACCATCTTCAGCTGCTTCATCAATGACCTTCCCTCCATCACAGGGTCACAAGTGGGGATGTTCGCTGATGATTGCACAGTGTTCAGTTCCATTCACAACTCCTCAGATAATGGAGCAGTCCGTGCCCACATACAGCAAGACCTGGACAACATTCAGACTCGGGCTGATAAGTGGCAAGTAACATTCGCGCCACACAAGTGCCAGGCAATGACCATCTCCAACAAACGAGAGTCTAACCACCGCCCCTGACATTCAACGGTATTCCCATCACTGAATCCCCCACCATCAACATCCTGGGGGTAACCATAGACCAGAAACTTAACTGGACCAGCCACATAAATACTGTGACTACAAGAGCGGGTCAGAGGCTGGGTATTCTGTGGTGAGTGTCTCACCTCCTGACTCCATAAAGCCTTCCCACCATCTACAAGACACAAGTCAGGAAACATAGAAACACATAGAAACATAGAAAATAGTTGCAGGAGTAGGCTATTCGGCCCTTCGAGCCTGCACCGCCATTCAATGAGTTCATGGCTGAACATGCAACTTCAGTACCCCATTCCTGCTTTCTCGCCATACCCCTTGATCCCCCGAGTAGTAAGGACAACATCGAATTCCTTTTTGAATATATTTAGTGAATTGGCCTCAACAACTTTCTGTGGTAGAGAATTCCACAGGTTCACCACTCTCTGGGTGAAGAAGTTTCTCCTCATCTCGGTTCTAAATGGCTTACCCCTTATCTTTAGACTGTGACCCCTGGTTCTGGACTTCCCCAACATTGGGAACATTCTTCCTGCATCTAACCTGACTAAACCCATCAGAATTTTAAATATTTCTATGAGATCCCCTCTCATTCTTCTGAACTCCAGTGAATACAAGCCCAGTTGATCCAGTCTTTCTTGCTATGTCAGTCCCGTCATCCCGGGAATCAGTCTGGTGAACCTTCGCTGCACTCCCTCAATAGCAAGAATGTCCTTCCTCAAGTTAGCAGACCAAAACTATACACAATACTCCAGGTGTGGCCTCACCAAGGCCCTGTACAACTGTAGCAACACCTCCCTGCCCCTGTACTCAAATCTCCTCGCTATGAAGGCCAACGTGCCATTTGCTTTCTTAACCGCCTGCTGTACCTGCATGCCAACATTCAATGACTGATGTACCATGACACCCAGGTCTCGTTCCAACTCCCCTTTTCCTAATCTGTCACCATTCAGATAATAGTCTGTCTCTCTGTTTTTACCACCAAAGTGGATAACCTCACATTTATCCACATTATACTTCATCTGCCACGCATTTGCTCACTCACCTAACCTATCCAAGTCACTCTGCAGCCTCATAGCATCCTCCTCGCAGCTCACACTGCCACCCAACTTAGTGTCATCCACAAATTTGGAGATACTACATTTAATCCCCTCGTCCAACTCATTAATGTACAATGTAAACAGCTGGGCCCCAGCACAGAACCTTGCGGTACCCCACTAGTCACTGCCTGCCATTCTGAAAAGTACCCATTTACTCTTACTCTTTGCTTCCTGTCTGACAACCAGTTCTCAATCCACGTCAGTACACTACCCCCAATCCCATGTCCTTTAACTTTGCACATTAATCTCTTGTGTGGGACCTTGTCAAAAGCCTTCTGAAAGTCCAAATACACCACATCAACTGGTTCTCCCTTGTCCACTCTACTGGAAACATCCTCAAAAAATTCCAGAAGATTTGTCAAGCATGATTTCCCTTTCACAAATCCATGCTGACTTGGACCTATCATGTCACCTCTTTCCAAATGCACTGCTATGACATCCTTAATAATTGATTCCATCATTTTATCCACTACTGAGGTCAGGCTGACCGGTCTATAATTCCCTGTTTTCTCTCTCCCTCCTTTTTTAAAAAGTGGGGTTACATTGGCTACCCTCCACTCAATAGGAACTGATCCAGAGTCTATGGAATGTTGGAAAATGACTGTTCATGCATCCGCTATTTCCAAGGCCACCTCCTTAAGTACTCTGGGATGCAGTCCATCAGGCCCTGGGGATTTATCGGCCTTCAATCCCATCAATTTCCCCAACACAATTTCCCAACGAATAAGGATTTCCCTCAGTTCCTCCTTCTTACTAGACCCTCCTGACCCTTTTTATATCCGGAAGGTTGTTTGTGTTCTCCTTAGTGAATACCAAACCAAAGTACTTGTTCAATTGGTCTGCCATTTCTTTGTTCCCCATTATGACTTCCCCTGATTCTGACTGCAGGGGACCTATGTTTGTCTTTACTGATCTTTTTCTCTTTACATATCTATAGAAACTTTTGCAGTCCGCCTTAATGTTCCCTGCAAGCTTCCTCTCGTACTCTATTTTCCCTGCCCTAATCAAACCCTTTGTCCTCCTCTGCTGAGTTCTAAATTTCTCCCAGTCCCCAGGTTCGCTGCTATTTCTGGCCAATTTGTATGCCACTTCCTTGGCTTTAATACTATCCCTGATTTCCCTTGATAGCCACGGTTGAGCCACCTTCCCTTTTTTATTTTTACGCCAGACAGGGATGTACAGGAGTGTGATGGAACACTCTCCACTTGCCTGGATGGTGCAGCTCCAACAACACTCGAGGAGCTCGACACCATCCAGGACAAAGCAGCCGCTTGATCGACACGCTACCCACCACCTTCAACACTCACTCCCTCCACCACCGGCGCCCCCTGGCTGCAGTGTGTACCATCTACAAGATGCACTGCAGCAACTCGCCAAGGCTTCTTCGGCAGCACCTCCCAAACCCACGACCTCTACCACCTAGAAGGGCAAGGGCAGCAGGCGCATGGGA